>NW_006935765.1:1643-2945 GCF_000298275.1 Orycteropus afer afer
CTTAAGTCCCTGGAATCTGGTAGAGCACTGTCTCTTTAGGTTGTCACTAGCTGCTGGTTACGTGTTGATTTGTTTTATCTTGGTTTTATTGTTTAATAGTTTGAAGAGGTGAAGCTGGTGTTGTTGTATTATTATTATTATTATTGATGCAAGTGTGTTGGGTCACTCTGCTGTTTTCTTTGTGGTGGTAGAATCCCTGTGTGTAGTGTGCATATGTGTTTCTGTTTGTCGTAAAGAGGGTCTAGAGTTCGAAGTGGGAGGTTTTTGGTAATTGGATGAATATGTTTTCTTCTTTTGAGTGAGTGAAGATATTGACAGAGAAGGTGGGGGTGGAAGAAGGAAAGCTTGGTGTGTTGATAGGGTTGGTGTCTAGGGCTTTGAGCAGGCTATTTCTGATGATGTATTTATTTGCAACACTGCAGCTCAACTTCAGGGAAGATTCTTATTGTTAGAGCATCACAATTTTCCGCCAATTTCAGGCACACTCAATGATCCCGCCTCCGTGGCCCCACAGTGCTAAAGAATGGCTCCAAGGCAAAAATCCCGGGAGTGCGGTTTCTTCCCGCTCCCTGTTCCATCTGTCCGCGGTGCTGATGTAATCTCGCCAGACCACTAATGGCCAGCTCTGGAGTTCGTGATACTGCCCAACTGCAGTGCCAAAGATGCACGCAGTTTGAGCTGTGGGTCAGGGAAGCACCTGCTAGTGACCTGCGGTCCCGACTCTGTGACAAAGAAAAGCATGAAGTCTCCCAGTCTGACTCCAGTCTACTCTGTGACCCGCTGGGAGGGGAGGGAGCTACCCTTCCTGTTGCAACAGTAAGTTTTCCTCCAAATTTCAGCGGAGGTGTCTGTGCCCACAGCCAGTACCCAGGAGACCCAAATTACCTCCAAAAAAAGGTGAGCTGCTGGAGGCAGTCTCTGCCACTGCCCACCGAAATATTAGAGTGGTCGCTGGTAAGCTGTTATAAGTTGTCCTCCCTCTTGGCTCAGGGATCTCAGGTGGGTGCCCTAGCCCGGCACACAGTGACTGGTCCAGAAGAGTTTCCAATGCCTCTCTTGGGTGCCTGTCTGTCCATCCTCCTCCAGTAGCTCTTTCCCAAATAATCTCTCTGTGTCTTTCCTCTAATTCTGCTCTTCCATGTTTGATGTACTCTGAATCTGTGAGCTGTTCAGAGCAGTGAAATTCCTAATTTAAACTGTTGTGGCTAGTTTTCCAAGACCTTAGATGCCAGAGGGATAAAGCGTGATGCTCACTGGCTCGACTCCATTTTGAACTCTTTAGGAGACGTTTTATTTAATCTG
>NW_006935766.1:0-1212 GCF_000298275.1 Orycteropus afer afer
CAAGGACTGGGCCTTATACTTCATATCTACTCTGGCCCAGTCTTGATTTGTATAATGCTCTTAATAAGTATTGTTAAATGAGAAGTATTTAACTAATTTTATAAGCAGATTACTCTAATGTTTAAACCTTGGACTTGATAAACTCATTCATTGCCGTTGAGTTGATTTCCACTCACAGTGACCCTACAGGACAGAACAGAACTTCCCCATAGGGTTTCCAAGGCTGTGGCTTTTTGTGGGAATAGACTGTCATATCTTTCTCCATTTGAACTCGATAGGAGAACATTTATTTAATATTGCCAAGCTGTGGTTCTTTAGGTAGTGATACTAGTATCAAGAATAAGCTATTTGGAGTAAGAAAAACTAATCATTCCTAGGTATTTGTATTAATTGTGGTCTTAAATAAATAATTTCTCTGTAACTCAGTTCTCTCCTCTGTAAAATGGGAATACAATAAAGCTCACATCACAGGAGGAGTCTATGGGCTGGATGAGGTAGCATTGGTGAAAATTTTCACAAAGTGATAAAGAAAGGCTAATTGTGAAGTTCATCCAAATCTTCAGTTATGTGAGATAGGCAATCCTATCAGTGTATTACCAAGTGCAGCGATTGTCCAGGTTAAGTGATCCTTCCCACGTACAAATTAGAGAGTTGCCCAGATGGGCTCATCTCCAGCTTCTCCTCCTACTTCCTCACCCCACTTTCTCTTTGCTATCCTCATTCACTGGGATACAATGGTGCAAAGCTCTATGACATTTGGTATTGTGGGGAAATCAATCTGAATAAAGAATCACAGTTGAGTCTGTGCTAATGTTGATGAATTAGCACGAGGAGCTCTTCAAGGTGTCGTTTTTCAAGCTTTTTGAATGATTGGTTTTCAATGGTCCCATCTGAAGAATTTTAATTTTGAGAGTTGCATAGACAAACGCACACACACAAATCATTCAGTGTCCACCTCTGAGGAAGAAGAAAAGTGCTTACGGAAGGAATTCTGACTTTCGACTTCACCAGCTGCCTGCTTATGCAGAGTCTTTCTTTGTTAAAAATCCAACGTTGAAGAATTTCCTCTTTCTAAGAAGATTGTTTTAAGCGTATGGAGTATATTTTTAAAACGGTGAAACTCAGTTGAGGACTTATCCACTTTTTCTTTAGAATAATATAAAAAGAAAATTCACATCTAGTAACAATAGATATGATTTTGTTGATAGTAAT
>NW_006935766.1:1857-2758 GCF_000298275.1 Orycteropus afer afer
AATAAATATTAACTCTTATTACTGGAGTCCCTGGATGGTGCAAACATTTAACATGCTTGGCTGCAAACTGAAAGTTCAATGGTTGAAATCCACCCAGAGGTGCCTAGAAAGAAAGGCCTGACAATCTACTTCCAAAAACTCAGCCATTGAAAACACTATGGAGCACAGTTGTACTCTAGCACATATGCAGTCACCCTCCATGAGCTGGAATCAACTTGATGGCAGCTGGTTGGATAGTTTTAGTTTATTATTTTTTTATTATTGTCTTTCCCTTGGAAACATACTCTGACACGAACTTGGCAGAAGACACTGGCAAGGAAAGCACAGAAAGAGCACTAACTTTCCTCCCAAGCATTAAAGGCACGTCTCCAAAGGGAATTCCCCATCCCTCTTACTACTTTTGCCCACAGAATCCTTCAATATTGCAATTCGAGGCTAGGAGTTTTTCTTCAGTTCTTTGGGCTTGAGCAATGCTGAGCATGTTCTTACCTTTGATTTTCTAACTCCAGTTTGCTTGCCCATTTCATTGTCACATTTTAGTTTGTCTTTTTGAACCACCATTTGAAATCTTCAATTCAGCTCTTTTACTTCATCGTTTCTTCCATTTTTAGCTACCGAACGTTCAAGAGCAAGTTTCAGAGTCTCTTCTCACATCAGTTTTGGTCTTTTCTATCTTTCCTGTCTTTTGAATGACCTTTCCCTTACTTCAGGTATAGTGTCTTTGATGTCATCCCACAACTCATCTGGTCTTCAGTTGTTAGTGTGCAGTGCGTCTAATCGATTCTTCAGATGGTCTCTAAATTCAGGTGGGATATACTCAAGGTCATTCTTTGCCCCTTATGAACTTGTTTGTAATTTTCTTCAGCTTCAACTTGTTTGTTTCCTCCTTCTATGTTTCCAA
>NW_006935767.1:0-542 GCF_000298275.1 Orycteropus afer afer
AGCATATATCGTTGCCAAATATTTTTTTTTCCCAATCTGTAGGTTCTTTTTTGACTCTTTTGGAGAAGTCTTTGGAAACACATAAAAATGTAATTTTGGGAAGGCCCCATAGTTTCTCTTCTGCTATTTGTACCTTTTGGGTTATGCTTGATAGTCTATTTATGCCATATATTAAGGCCCCTAAATTTGCCCCTAGTTTTTTCAGATCTACCCTTGAACTAAGTTTTTTTTTTTTTTCTCCCAAAAGGAGTCTCCAGTTTTGAAGCAATCTAGTGAGGCTCTTAAACTGCTTTCACAGAGCTGCTCTTCAAAGTTATGCCTTTAGTTTTAACATTTAAAACAAACTGTGTGTGTGGGGGGGGCAGTTCAGGGCAGGGGAATAACCATGTACAAACTGCTTCTGATTTATTATAAAACTTTTGTCAAAGGCTTTGTCCACAGGACACTCAATGGAGGGCCCTACTTGAAATTTTCTTTTAAATTGAAAACCAAGATAAACAAAAAGGCCTTACTTAATAGGCAGAATTTCTCCTTTCTAATAA
>NW_006935767.1:887-2870 GCF_000298275.1 Orycteropus afer afer
GGTCACTGTCTTGGTTCTCTAGTGCTGCTATAACAAATACCACAAGTGGGTAGTTTTAACAAACTGGAATTTATTCTTTTACATTTTAGGAGGCTAGACCAAATTCCAAGTGTTGGCTCTAGGGGCTGGGTGAAGGCCCGTTGACCTTGGGCTTCAGCTCTGCCTCTTTTTCTAGACCCACTGGAGCTGGAACTATCGCTTACCCCATACAACTACTGGCTACTGAGGCTGATAAACCCAAGGTCAGCAGATAAAATGTCAGTCTCAAGATCAGCAGATGACATGGCAGGCCATAGGAACTGGAGATGAAGATTCAGCCAAATGCAGGATCCTAGATGTGCCATAAAGCTAGAGATCTTCCTCGAAGCTTCTCCGTATATACTAGAAGCAGGCTACACCCCAAAGGCAACTACTTAGATGCTTATAGCAGATTCCTCCATGGAGGTGATTACAATTTCATCATGAGGAATAACCACATCCAGCTGCCAAGCCACTCAAAACAACGGCCCAGCCAAATTGACGCACAACTTTAACTACAAGAGTCACCACCTTTTGGCCAGATATTAGTCTCATGGCCACCACTGGTTACAAATAAGGCTGGGAAGAGCTCAAAGAAAGAAAAAGAAGGAACAGATATTGGTGGATAACCAGAGCCTGTGTTGGAATTTGCCTCCCTGGCCACCCAAATATCCACATACACCCTTCTTCCCACAAATAGAACATTCTCTATCATGCTTAAATTCAGTGATATCTGCATGATGTACAATCCTCTCCACCAAACCTAGATGTCACTCCTGTGATCTGGTGACCTAGACACTAAGACAAGTACTTTCAGTGCCACCTTCCACCCAAAATACCACAATGCATAAAGTTTTATGACCATTTTATTGTGGATAACTACAGTAAGAACTCCCTTTAGAAAAGTGAAAAATGATGAACATATAGCAGCCATTTGCTACAGTCAGGTCACTGCCCTCTCCTACATTTCAATGCATAATGGAAGGAAATGCTGCCCATCCTATCTTAACCTTATGATCAGTTGGGGATTGGGCCATTGCAATCCACAAAGTTTTCATTGGCCAATTTTTAAAAATTTGATCACCAGGACTTTTCCCTAGTTTATATTAGTCTGGAAGCTCCACTGAATCCTTTTCAGCCTCATAGGAATACACAAGCCCCACTGACACACAAGTGGTGAATGTATGTGAGGTGCATACATGAAGAATAGAACCATGGCCTCATGCATGGAAGGCAAGAATTTTACCACTGACCCACCACAGCTCTCCAGTAGCCACTCATCCGTAGCACTTGTCAAATCCCACTGTATATTCTGTGCCATGGCAGTTGAGTGAGCCCTTGGTTACATCCAGGTAATGGGAGAAACTCCCTTGAGTATTGTATACCTGGCCCTGGTTTTTGCCCTTCGGGAGGTTTATTTCTTTCCTGGTCACATATGGAGTGGGCATAGCTGGCTGTCTTCTGGTAAAAGTTTAGAAGGCTGGGAAATGGGGTTCAGCAGGTTTTTGAAGGCCAGGCTTGTGGTTTCCTTGGCAATACAATTATGTTAAAAACTAATTGACTTATGATCTACTTGCTACTTGTTTTCCAGGTGCCAGTAAGCCACCAGAAATCTCATCAATCCAGAACTCTTCAGCCTGAAGATTCATTCTGTCCTTTTATTTCCTGGCCTCCATGTTCAATCACTGACCCTCACATTGATGGGGACTCTCTGGAGGCCATCTGAAACAAGAGGTTTGAGTGAAAAAGCAGCTCCCTTAATCTAATCTTTACCTTGGGAATAGTTCCATTGTCTAGCAAAGAACATTCAGTGTTAGGCTCTGAAAAAGGGTTGTTATTGTTGTTATGTGCTGTCAAGTTGGACCCAACTCATAGAGACCCATCCTTGGGTTGCCGAGGTAGTATCACTACGGAAGTAGATTGCCCAACCTTCCTTCCGAGGAGTGGCTGGTGGGTTTGAACCGC
>NW_006935768.1:0-525 GCF_000298275.1 Orycteropus afer afer
TTGGAAACCTCTCCAACCTCTCCTTACCTGGATCCCTGTGGCTGACTCTTTGTTCTGTCCTGGTTGCCCTGACCTTTATACTCTTCATCCCCCCTGCCTTTCCACCTTGCCGCTTGTGGGGTGTGGCCTGGGTTTCTTCTCCTCACCTGGGACCCTGCAGCTGACTAAAACCATAAAATTATTAGAAGAATACACAAAGGCAAAGCTTTCAGCCTAGCTTTTAACAATGGATTATCAAATATAATAACAAAAGCACAGATAGCAAAAGACAAAATAGATAAATTAAATGCTTTTGTTCATCATAAAACCTTACCTAAAAAGTAAAAGACAGCTTACCAATTTGGAGAATGATTTCAGAAACCATATATTTGATAGGAATCTAATAACCAAAATGTATATAAAACCTCAACAACTAAACAATCAAAAGAAACAAGTAACCCAATCAAAAAATGGATAAAGGACTTGGATAGACAATTCACCAAAGAGTATATTCAAATGCCCGACAAAGACAAGAAAAGATGCTCA
>NW_006935768.1:1720-2872 GCF_000298275.1 Orycteropus afer afer
CAGAAGTATTGCACTGAGATAATCTTTATACCTTAAACATTAACCAAAAATATCTCCTGAGGCCTTGTCTAAGTCAAACAAAAGTAGTAAAGAATGTCTACAAAGAACGTTATGTTATTTTTAAACAACTTACTATATGGAATAAATTGTTAACAGTAACTGAAAATGTTATATAGAAAGCTTAGAAGGAAATTAATTTATGTCAATAGGAGAGCAATTAATTTGAAGAATGTATTCAATGTCAACGAATTGTACATGTAGAAATTGTTTAATTGATTTATGTTTTGCTGTGCATATATATTTTTAATGCATTTTATTGAAATATAATTTATGTACAGTGAAATACACAAAACTAAAGTGACATGGGCCAATGCATTTTTTTTTTCAGTGTTCCCTCTCCTCCCCTTCTACCCCTGGCAACCCACAAAGTTTCCCTCCATATAATAACTTTTCCTCGACCCTTCACAACAATGAACTAATGCTATATTTGTCCTTCTGTGATTGATTTATTTCACTCTGCATAATGTCCTTCAAGTTCATCCATATTATGGGGTGTTTTGCAGACTCTACATTATTCTTTACTGCTGTATAGCATTCCATTATGTGTATGTACCATAGTTTGGTCATCCACTCTTCCACTTATGGGCATGTAGTTATTTCCATCTTTTTGCTATTGTAAATGGTGCTGTGATTAACATGACTGTGCATGTATCTGTTCCTCTCCTGGCTCTCACCTCTCCAGGATATATACCTAGTAAAGGGATTGCTGGGTCAAAAAGTATCTCCAATTCCAGCTTTCTTAAGGAATCACCATATTGCTTTTAACAGTGGTTGTATCACTTCACAGTCCCACCAGCAGTGCATGAGGTCCCAATTTCTCCTTGCCAGGATTTGTCATTTTCTATCTCGTTGAATCTTTCCATCAGTGCTGGGGTGAGATATTATTTCATTGTTGTTTTGATTTGCATCTCTCTGATGGCCAGTGATTTTGAGCATCTCTTCAAGTATTAGCTGGCCACCTGAATATCCTCCTTGGTGAAGTGTCTATTCATGTCTTCTGCCCAGTTTTCAATTGGATTGTTAATTCCCTTGGTGTTAAGGCATTAGAGTTTGCTATAAATCTTAGAGATAAGTCCCTTGCTAGATATGTAG
>NW_006935769.1:0-2870 GCF_000298275.1 Orycteropus afer afer
CACTGCTGGTGGGACTGTGAAGTGATTCAAACACTGTGGAAAGCAGTATGGCGATTCCTTAGGAAGCTGGAATTGGAGATACCATTTGACCCAGCAATCCCATTACTAGGTATATATCCTAGAGAGGTGAGAGCCAGGACAGGAACAGATATATGCACACCCATGTTCATTGAAGCACTATATACAATAGCAAAAAAGATGGTAACAACCTACATGCCCATCAACAGAAGAGTGGATGACCAAACTATGATACACATACAAAATGGAATGCTATGCAGCACTAAAGAATAATATAGTCTGCAAAACACAGTATAACATGGATTAACTTAGAGGACATTGTTATTGTTAGGTGCCGTAGAGTCGCCTCCAACTTATAGCGACCCTATGCACAGCAGAACAAAACACCACCCGGTCGCCACCAGCTCCGCGATCCCCTCTATACTTGACCCCATTGCCACCGCCACTATGTCAATCCATCTCGCTGAGGGCCTTCCCCTCCTTCGTCAACCCTCCACCTTACCAAGCATGACATCCTTGTCCAGGGAATGGTCCCTTCTGACAACATAACCAAAGTTATGTGAGACGAAGTCTGGCCATTCCTGCTTCCAAGGAGCATTCCGGCTGCACTTCCTCCAGGACAGATTTGTTAGTTCTTTTAGCAGTCCACGGTACTTTCAGCTTTCTTCGCCAGTACCACATCTCAAAAGCATCAATTCTTTTTCGGTCTTCTTTATTCATTGTCCAGCTCTCACATGCATATGAGGCAACTGAAAATATCATGGCTTGTGTCACGCGCACCTTAGTCCTCAAGGAGACCTCTTTGGTCTTCAGCACTTGAAAGACGTCCCTTGCAGCTGACTTGCCCAGTGCCATACATCATCTGATATCCTGACTGCTGCTTCCACTGGTGTCGATTGTAGAACCAAGCAATGTGAACTCTTTGACAACTTCAATCTTCTTTCCATTTATTGTGATGCTGCTTATACGTCCAGGTGTGAGGATTTTTGTTTTCTTTATACTGAGATGTAACCCATACTGCAGGCTTCATTCTTCAATCTTCATCAGTAAGTGCTTCAAGTCACCCTCCCTTTCAGCAAGCAAAGTTGTGTCGTCAGCATATCACAGGTTGATAATGAGCCTTCCTCCAATACTGATGCCACGTTCTTCTTCATATAGCCCAGCTTCTTGGATTATTTGCTCAGCATATAGATTGACACACTCCCTTCTTGATTTTAAACCATGCAGTGTCCCCTTGTTCCATTCGAACAACAGCCTCCTGGTCTACGTACAGGTTCCTCATGAGTACAATTAATTGTCCTGGAATTCCCATTCTTCTCAATGTTACCCACAATTTGTTATGACCCACATAATCAAATGCTTTTGCATAGTCAATAAAACACAAGTAAACATCTTTCTGGTATTCTTTGCTTTGAGGTAAGATTCATCTGACATCAGCAATAATATCCCTTGTTCCACATCCTCTTCTGAACCCAGCCTGCACTTCTGGAAGTTTTCTGTCAATATACTGCTGCAACCGTTTTTGAATTATCTTAGGTAAGATTTTACTTGCATGCGATATTAATTATATTGTTCAATAATTTCCACATTCTGTGGGATCACCTTTCTTTGGAATGGGTACAAATACAGATCTCTTCCAGTCAGTTGGCCAGGTAGTTGTCTTCCAAATCTCTTGGCATAACCAAGTGAGTGCCTCCAGCGGGGCATCCATTTGTTGAAACATTTCAATGGGTAATTCGTCAATTCCTGAAGCCTTGTTCTTCAGGAATTCCTTCAGTGCAGCTTCAACTTCTTCCTTCAATACCATTGGTTCTTGATCATGTGCCACCTCCTGAAATGGATGAAATCGACCAGTTCTTTTTGGTACAGTGACTCTGTGTATTCCTTCCATCTTCTTTTGATGTTTCCTGCATCATTCAATATTTTGCCCGTGGAATCTTTCAAAATTGCAACTCGAGGCTTAAATTTTTTCCTCAGTTCTTTCAGCTTGAGAAAGGCCAAGTGTGTTCTTCCCTTCTGGTTTTCTAATTCTAGGTCTTTGCACATTTCACTATAGTAATTGGCTTTGCCTGCTCAAACTGCTCTTTAAAATCTTCAGCTTTTTTATCTTGTCATTTCTTCCATTTCCCTTAGCTACTCTCTGTTCAAGAGCAAGTTTCAGAGTCTCTTCTGACATCCATTTTGGTCTTTTCTTCCTTTCTCATCTTTTTAATGACCTCTTGCTTTCTTCATTGATGATGTTTTTGATGTCATCCCACAATTCTGGTTTCGGTCATTGGTGTTCAATGCATCAAATCTATTCTTTAGATGGTCTCTAAATTCAGGAGGGTTATTTTCAAGATCTTATTTTGGCTCTCGTGGATTTGTTTTAATTGTCTTCAACTTCAAGTTGAATTTGCATATGAGCAGTTGATGGTCTGTTCCACAATCAGCCCTGGCCTTGCTTTGACTGAAGATGCTGAGCTTTTCTATCACCTCTTGCCATGGATTTAGTCAATCTGATTCCTGTGTACTCCATCCGGCGAAGTCCATGTGTACAGCCGCTGTTTGTGTTGCTGAAAAAGGTATTTGCTGTGAATAAGTCGTTGGTCTTGCAAAAGTCTATCATGTGATCTCCAGCCTTATTTCTATCACCAAGGACAAATTTTCCAGCTACCAGTGATTCTTCTTTGTTTCCAACTTTTGCATTCCAGTCACCAGTGATAAGTAACACATCTTGATTGCATGTTTCATCAATTTCAGACTGCAGAACTTGATAAAAATCTTCAATTTCCTCATCTTTGGCTTTGGTGGTTGGTGCATAAATTTGAATAAGTCATATTAACTGGTCTACCTTGTAGGTGTCTGGATAT
>NW_006935770.1:0-887 GCF_000298275.1 Orycteropus afer afer
CTTTGTTGCCTTTAAGTATTGTGCATCTCCCAGTGTCTTCCTTTGCCTTGATCATATTGTACCAAGCTTCCCCTTATTGTATGTTGCCTTTCCCTTCACTCAAATTAATACATAGCCACTCTCTAGTTAATGATTTTCCTCTCCCATCTTCTTCTTCTTCTTGTTAGGTGCCATTGAGTTGGTTCCAATTCACAGTGACCCTATATATCACAGAATGAAATGCTACCTGTGTCATCTCCACAGTTGTTGCTAAGTTTGAGCCCATTGTTGCAGTCACTATGTCAATTCATCTCATTGAAGATCTTCCTCTTTTTTGCTGATGAAGCATTATATCTTTCTTCAGGGACATGTCTCCTAATAACATGCCTGAGGTACTGAGATAAAGTCTTGCTATCCTTGTGTCTTAGGAGCATTCTGGCTGTACTTTTTGTGAGACAAATTAGTTCATTCTTCTGGCAGTCCATGGTACACTGAATATTCTTCACCAACACCATAATTCAAATGCACCAATTCTTCTTTGGTCGTCCTTATTTATTGTGCCTTTACATGCACATGAGGAGATTGAAAATACCAGTTTGGGTCAGGCACACCTTAGTCTTCAAAGTAACATCATTGCTTTTTAACATTTTAAAGGGATCTTTTGCAGAAGATTTGCCTAATGAAATACATCATTTGATTTCTTGACTGCTGCTTCCATGGGCATTGACTATGGATCCAAGTGAAATCCTTGGCAACTTCAGATTTTTCCCCATTTATCATGATGTTTATTGGTCCAGTTGTGAGGATTTTTTTTCTTTATGTTGAGTTGTAATCCATACTGAAAACTGTAGTCTTTAATCTTCATCAATAAGTGTTTCAAGTCTTCTTCTTGTTCAGCAAGCAAGCAA
>NW_006935770.1:1890-2846 GCF_000298275.1 Orycteropus afer afer
TTTTTTTTTTTTTTTGATAATACTTTACTTTGTCCTCTCCAGCTACTGTTAGATATCTTTTCTTTAGCTCTTTTACTTCATCATTTCTTCCTTTTGCTGTCACTACCCTATGTTCAAAAGCAAATTTCATAGTCTTTTCTGACATTCATTTTGGTCTTTTCTTTCTTTTCTGTCTTTTTAATGACCTTTTTCTTTCTTCTTGTATGATGTCCTTGATGTCATCCTACAACTCATCCAATCTTCAGTCATTAGTGTTCAGTGTGTCAAATCTATTCTTGAGATGGTCTCTAAATTCAGCTGAGATATTCTAAGATTGGACCTTGACTCTTATGAAGTTGTTTTGATTTTCTTCAGTTTCAACTTGAACTTGCATAGGAGCAGTTGATGGCCTGTTCCATAATTTGCCCTGGCCTTGTTCTGACTGATGATATTGAGCTTCTCCATCATCTCTTATGACAGATGTAGTTGATTTAATGCTTATGTATTCCATCTGATGAGGTCTGAAATATACTCGTTGTGTATGTTGTTGAAAATAGGTATTTGCAATGAATACGTCATTGGTCTTACAAAATTCTCTAATGTGGTCTCCAGTATAGTTTCTATCCCCAAAGGCATATTTTCCAACTACTGATCCTCCTTTTTTGTTTCCAACTTTCACATTCTAATCCCAGTAATTATTAATGTACCTTGATTGCATACTTAATCAATTTCAGACTGCAGAATTTGGTAAAAATCTCGAATTTCTTCATCTTTTACATTAGTGGTTGGTGTGGAAATTGAATAATTGTTTTAAGAAATGGTCTTCCTTGTAGGAGCTCTTCTAGGTGGCATAGTGCCTAAGGCATTTGACTGCTAACTAGAAGGCTGGCAGTTCAAACCCACCAGCCACTCCTAGGAAGGACAATTGGGTAACCTACTTCTGTAGTGATACCACTTCAGGAACCCAAGGAGGGGTC
>NW_006935771.1:0-1054 GCF_000298275.1 Orycteropus afer afer
TTTTTTTATCATTGGCCCGTTGATGGAGAAGGAGGTGGTGGCTCTCGCTCAGTAAATGAAGTTGCAGGAGGTGTGGATGTAGTTGTGTCTTATGGGGACTGTTGCTGACTCCCACTCAATTAGACAAAAATTAACTGAATAACCATCAAAAAACTAAAAGCACATGAACAAAAAATACACCCTGTAATCACACAGGAACAGTAACCAAAAAAGGGAAAAAGAAGAAGAAAAAGACAAGAAAACCTGCAATATCTGGGTATAGGGCAATAAGAGAAAAAAAGTAGAGAAGGAGAATAATGAAGAAAAAAATGGGAAGAATGCAAAAAGAAAAACAAGGAACAGGGTTAACCACAAGAAAAAAAAAAGGAAAAAAACATTGCAACTAAGAGCAGGGAAAAGAAAAAGAGCTGAAAGCTAGGACCTGGGAGGGGAAGAATAAAGAATAATAGTAAAAAGGACAAATGTACTACTACTAATAGTAGTTATAAAACAGACAAAAACAAGCAAACTAAAAACCAGAAAAAAGAAAGAAAAAAAATGGGGGAGGGTAGGTCAGGGCACCCAGGCTCCGTCTGAGCACACAGAATGGAATGGAGTTCCTGTGGGCCCAGAAGGTGGGTGGGAGTAGGGGATGGCCGCACCTCTGTTCACCAAGGGTTGTGGGCTATAAGCGTAACAAGGGGAATGTTGCACCTTTTCAGTCGTCCAAGTCCAGAGTGTCCTTGGGGTTACTGGCAAGCAGAACCTGTTCTTAAGCCCCTGAAATGTGAGAGTGCTGTCTCTTTAAATATCCAAAATGGTCAAGCTGCTTGTAAACATTCAAAATGGTGGCACCCTCTGGACAGGCAAATGTCCACAGCTCAGCCCACCTTTCTCTTCGCTGGTGCTTCCCCTTTTATTCCCCTGCCACCAGAGCAGTTCTCCCTGCAGTCTCTGGCTAGCAGGGCTGATTTTAGGTTAATTCTCAGGTCCTACCACCACTCGGCTCTCCAAGCTGTCTGTGCCGTGCCTTCAGTCTCACTCAGGATCGTTGCCAGACCGCAGCTCTGTATGT
>NW_006935771.1:1689-2167 GCF_000298275.1 Orycteropus afer afer
AAGTGCCTTAGCCACTATGCTACCAGAGCTCCCCCTGGTGTTATAGTTCATTTTATAGGTTTGTCCCTGTTTGGCTGGCTAGTTGAGGAATAGGATTGAGTTCAGTTCCAGGCTTGAGGGGTGACTAGGGGCCATAGTCTCAGGGGCTCCACCAGTCTCTGTCAGATCAGTAAGTCTGGTCTTCTTTATGCTTCTGAGTTGTGTTCCACATGTTTCTCCCACTCTGTCCGGGACCTCCTGTTGCGATCCCTTTCAGAGCAGTTGGCAGTGGTAGGCGGGCACCATCTAGTTCTTCTCCTCCATAGAGTTTTCATTGACTGATTTTTGTAAGTAGAGCGCCAGGCCTTTCTTGCTACTCTTAGTCTGGGAGCCCCACTGAAACCTGTCCACCATAGGTAACTCTGTTGGGATTGGAAATACCAGTGACACGGCTTTCAGCATCACCACCACACACAAGCCACCAAAGGATGACACACTG
>NW_006935772.1:0-940 GCF_000298275.1 Orycteropus afer afer
ACTCCAAGGCAGTGAGTTTGTTTGTTTGTTTATACCCACAATGCTGCATTACCATTAACACCAAACACCAGTCTACAGATAAACACATAAACATCTGAGAAGATCAGATGGGGGTCAATGAATAGGACTATACTCTAGACCAAGGATAGATTCAGCTGAGGCTAATCTTGCACAGACACTAGTGATACAAAATACCTGCAGTCCTTACAGAAACAACAGAAGACAGACACAGAGTAATCCCTCACAGATACCCAGACACTGTGGGAGAGAGATCCAATGGATCTACTGACTCAGGACCATAGTAATGGGGAACACCAGACTCAATTGGCACAACAAAATACATAAAAGTCTTGTTCTTCATTCTACATTGGTGAGTAGCAACTAGGGTCTTAAAAGCTTTCAAGTGGCCATCTAAGATGCAACTAATGGTCTCCTGTCATTGGAAGTGAAGAAGAGTGCAAAAAAACAAGGACATTTGGAAGCAATCAGCCCTAGAACAAGATGGATCTCAAGACCAGAAGAACTAGATGGTGCCTGACTACCAATGCCAACCACTCGGGAAAGGATCAAAATTGGAGATCCTGGATAGAGTGGGAGGAAAAACACAGAATAAAATCCAAAAACTCAATAATGATGAGAATTACTGGTCAGATGGAATCTGGTGAGACCCCCAATACAGTTTTATTACTGGCCCTGGGATACATTCTGGGCCTGTAATAAAACTCACTCCCAAGGACTGGCTCTCAGCCCAACAGTAAACAAGATGTACACACACTCAACCCAGGATGACGTACCCACATGCTCTTATGGAAATGCATCCCTTGGAGCAATCGACCATGGGGAACCAGAGGGGCAACATTCACACAGAGGAAATGCAGGACACATAGGAGTGCGTAACTGTGAGGAGCACGGGGGGTGTGTGTTACTGGGCAGGGTGGGG
>NW_006935772.1:2370-2943 GCF_000298275.1 Orycteropus afer afer
GAACCACCCAGTGGAGGAGACCTGTACAGATACCAACCATTGAAGATTGTACAGCTGCCAAGTTGACAAGGGGTGGAATTGGGGTGGTTATGTTTGTGCGTCAACTTGGCTGGGCCTGGTTGAGTGGGGCTGGTGGTAGTTATTCCCCATGATGAGACTGGCAATCATCTCCATGGTGGGATCTACCACAAGCAGCTGAATAGCTGCCTTAGGAATGTGGTCTGCTTCCTGTGTATAAGGAGAAGTCTTGGGAATGGTCTCTAGCCTATGGCACGCTTGGACCCTGCATCTAGCTTGTCATTGCTCAGCAGCCTGCCATGCTCTGTCAAGCTTGGGACTCACAGTGGACTTAAGTTAATGGCCTGCCATGTGGTTTGGTAACATCGGGACTGTGCCTTTTTACTTGTCAACCTTGGGGCTTCTCAGCCTCAGGAGCCAGCCACTGTCTGAGTGAAGAAATTCCTCTAGCTCCAGTGGGCCGGGAGTGGGAGGCAGAGTGGGACCCCAAGGTTGAGGGGCTTTCACCCAGCCCCTAGAGCCTGGCACTTTGAACTTGGACTTAAAGCCTCCAAA
>NW_006935773.1:0-1051 GCF_000298275.1 Orycteropus afer afer
GGGAAATCCTCCCAATGGGCAGAACTTTGGGCCATGCATATGGCTGTTCACTTTGCATGGAACAAGAAATGGCCAGAGGCGCGATTATATATGGATTCATGGACAGAGGCTAATGGCTTAGCTGGATGGTCTGGGACTTGGAAGGAGAATGATTGGAAGATTGGTGATAAGGATGTATGTGGATAGATCTCTCTGAATGGGCCAAAGGAGTAAAGATATTTGTGTCTCATGTGAATGCCCACCAAAAGGTGACCTCGGCAGAGGAGGACTTTAATAATCAGGTGGATAGGATGACACGTTCAGTGGAAACCAGCCGTCCTTTTTCCCCAACTACTCCTGTCATTGCTAATGGGCTCATGAACAAAGTGGCCATGGTGGCAGGGATGGAGGTTATGCATGGGCACAGCAACATCGACTCCCACTTACCAAGGCTTATTTGGCTACTGCCACTGCTGAGTGCTCAATCTGCCAACAGCAGAGACCAACCCTGAGTCCTCGATATGGAACAATTCCTTGGGGTGATCAGCCAGCAACGTGGTGGCAGGTTGATTACACTGGACCACTTCCATCATTGAAAGGACAGTGTTTTGTTCTTACTGGAATAGATACTTATTCTGGATATGGATTCGCCTTCCCTGCACGCAATGCTTCTGCTAAAACTACCATGTTTTAGCATGCCTTATCCTCCGTCATGGCATCCCACACAGCATTGATTCACATCAAGGGATTCATTTCACAGCACATGAAGTGCGGCAGTGGAATTATGCTCATGGAATTCACTGGTCTTACAGTGTTCCCCACCATTCTGAAGCAGCTGGTTTGATAGAATGATTGAATGGCCTCTTAAAAACACAAATACAGTGCCAGCTAGGTGGCAATAACTTGAAGGGTCGGGGCAATGTTCTCCAGGAAGCTGTATATGCTCTAAACCAGTGTCCAATATATGGTTCTGTTTCTACATTAGCCAGGATTCATGGGTCCAGGAACCAAGGAGTGGAAACAGGAGTGTTACCACTCACTATTACCCCTAGTGACCCACTCAAAAATTTTT
>NW_006935773.1:1766-2755 GCF_000298275.1 Orycteropus afer afer
CTGTAATTGTCCTTATTTAGAAATTATATATGGTTAAGAAGATGTGTACAACTGCCAAGTTGACAAGGGGTGGACTGTGATAGTTGGAGCTGTGTACCAACTCGGCTGGACCCCAGTTCTGTGTGGTTGTTCCCATGATGGAATCGGATGACTGTGTTCTGAGTGGCCAATCTTCCCAAGGGGAGTTTCCCTAGGGGTGTGGCCTGCTTCCAGGATATCCAGGAACATCCTGGGAAGAGGGACATTCTTTGGTGGATTGGGACACTGGTGTGCTGACTACAACCTTCCATGAGTGAGCAGCCCACCACTTGGCCTGGAGATCTTGGATTCATCTTTTGTTGGAGTCAACAACCAGTATACTGCCTACTAACCTTGAATTTCTCAGCCCCCTACCTTTGTGGAGGCTAAGGCTGTCTCCAGCCCGACGTTTCCTCCAGGCACTTTGGACTTGCTGCCTTCTATATGTTTGTGAGCCATTTTCCTAAGATAATTTTCTCTCTCTCTCTCTCTCTCTCTATATATATATATATATGCTTTGCTGGTTTTTGTGTTTCTCTAGAGAACCCAATCTAACACAGACACCATTAGAAAGGTAAAGTACAGACCAATACCCCTCATGAACATAGATGTAAAAATCTTTAACAAAATCCTAGCCAGCAGAATCCAACAAAATATCAAAAAATTAATATACCCGGACCAAGTGGGATCCATACCAGGTTTACAAGGGTGGTTCAACATCAGAAAATCAATCAATGTAATCCACCACATAAACAAAACAAAAGAACCATATGATCGTATCCATTGATGCAAAATGGCATTTGATAAAATCCAACAACATCTATTTCTGTTCAGAACTCTCAGCAAAATGAGGATAGAAGGGAAATTCCTCAACATAAAGGGTATATATGCAAAACCAACAAACAACATCATTATTAATGGAGAAAGACTCAAGGCATTCCCCTTACGAATGGGAAACAGACAGGTATGCC
>NW_006935774.1:0-509 GCF_000298275.1 Orycteropus afer afer
AAAAGTTGAACAGGCCCATCACAAAAGAAGAAATTGAAAAGGTCATCAAAAAATTACCAACTAAAAAAAATCCTGATCCCGACAGTTTCACCAGAGAATTCTGTAAAACATTCAGAGAAGAACTGATACCAATCCTACTCAAAACTGTTCCAAAACATAGAGAAGGATGTAATCCTCCCTAACTCATTTTATGAAGCAAGCATAACCCTGACACCAAAACCAGGCAAAGACATCACTCAAAAGGAAAACTATACATCAATATCCCTCATGAATATAGATGCAAAAGTCTTCAACAAAATCCTAGCCAACAGACTGCAACAACATATCAAGAAAATCATTCATTATGACCAAGTGGGGTTCATATCAGGTATGCGGGGATGGTTCAACATTAGAAAAACAATCAACATCATCCACCACGTAAATAAAACAAAGGAGAAGGACCACATGATCATATCAATTGATGCAGAAAAGGCATTTGATAAAATCCAACACCCATTCCTGATCAAAAC
>NW_006935774.1:1972-2752 GCF_000298275.1 Orycteropus afer afer
ACAACCATTGTGGAAAGCAGTATGGCAATTCCTTCAAAAGTTGGAATTGGAAATACCATTTGACCCAGCTATTCCATTACTAGGTATCTACCCTGAAGAAGTCAGAGCTATGACAAGAACAGATATACGCACACCCATGTTCACCACAGCACTATTTACAATAGCCAAAAGATGGAAACAACCTAGGTGTCTATCAACCGAGGAATGGATAACCAAACTATGGACATACACACAATGGAATACTATGCAATGCTAAAGAATAATGTAGAATCTGCAAAACATCACGTAACGTGGATGAACTTGGAGGACATTATGCTGAGTGAAATAAGTCAATCACAAAAGGACAAAATATTTTATTAGTCCGTTATTATAAAAGTTAAGGAAAGGTTTACCTATTGAAAGAAATTTTCTTTCTTGGTTACCACCAAATTTTCTTTGTTGGGATGGGAGGGGAGGGAATGCTGTTAGATAAATACAGATAAGTATTGATTAGGGTGAAGACAAGGGCAATGTACCAAATGTGAGTGACCAATATGGCGGCGTTGAGGAAGAGAAAGACATAGAGAGGTACATGGGAGGTACAGACAACAAGGATGAACCCTTTTGCATATGTAGTACTGCGTTGTCAATGCAGGCAAACATGGGTATATGGATGGATAGATGGGTCGACAGGCTGAACGATTAGGTATGTCTATGAAATGGGGAATGTATCTAATAACATATATAGGCTTGGCAGACAATGGTACTATAAGTTTATGTGAATGATCAGAATTCCCAGGT
>NW_006935775.1:0-1202 GCF_000298275.1 Orycteropus afer afer
GTTCTCTCCAAGGAGTGTATCTACCTCAGGTAAATGTTCAACTCATATGCCTGTCTTTTGTTTGGCTGGAAGCCACAGGTGTGGGCTCGATTCCAAACCTGAAGGGCAGCTAGGGGCCATAGTCTCAGTGGTACCACCAGGCTCTATCAGACCAGCAAACCTGGTCCCCCCCTTTTTTTTTCCCAAATGAGTTTGAGTGTTGTTCCACATTGTTCTCCCTCTCTATCCAGGATCTCCTCCATAGATCCCGCTCTGAGTGGTTGACAGTGGTAGCTGAGCACCATCTAGTTCTTCTGGTCTCATAGTCTTATAGGCTGAGGACTGCATGGTGTACCAGTTGTGAGGACTAATTATTTCCATGAATCTTTGGTTTTCTTCAGTCTTCTTTGCTCTGGATGAGGAGAGACCCATCATTGCATCTAGATGGTTGCTTGCAAGCTGTTAAGATCCCAGTTGCTACTTGCCAAAGTAGGAGGTGGAACAATGTTTTGTGCAGTATGTTATGCCAATTGAGCTTGATGATCCCTGTGACTATGGTCCCCAGCCCACAGTGACTACAACCTTGTCCCTTGTCAGCTGTACCTGAGAATTCTTACAGAACATACAAATATACTTGTGGAACCATTGTCTGCCAGACCTATACATGGTCTTGGGTACACTCCCTGCTGCACAGACATACTTAATAGTTCAGCCTGTCCACCCATCTATCCACTCATATACTCGTGTTTGCCTTCACTGACAATGCAGTTCTGTATGTGCAAAAGGATTCATCTTTGTTGTCTGTACCTCCCAGGTACTTCTCTCTGTCTTCCTCTTCCTCAATGCCACCATGTTGATCACTCACATTTGGTACATTGCCCTTCTCTTCACCCAAATCAATTCTTATCTCGACCTATCTAACAGTGTTCCCTACCCTCCCCTCCCACCCCTGGTAACCAACAAAGAAAATTTCCTTCCATATATAAACCATTCCTTGACTTTTACAATAACGGACTAATACAATAATATTTGTCCTTCTGTGATTGACTTATTTCACTCAGCATAATGTTCTCCAAGTTCATCCACATTATGCAGTGTTTTGCAGATTCTAGGAGCTCTGGTAGCATGGTGCCAAGGCACTTGACTGCTAACCAGGAGGCTGGCGGTTCAAACCCACCAGCCACTCCTCGGAAGGAAGGTTGGGCAATCCTACTTCCGTAGTG
>NW_006935775.1:2632-3391 GCF_000298275.1 Orycteropus afer afer
AATCTGTAGGTTCTCTTTTGACTCTTTTGGTGAAGTCTTTGGAAGCACATAAAAATTTAATTTTTAGAAGGTCCCATTCATCTAATTTCTCTTCTGCTGTTTGTGTATTTTGGGTTATGCTTGATAGTCTCTTTATGCCATATATTAAGGCCCCTAACTTTGTCCCTGGTTTTTCCTTGAGGAATTGTATAGTTTTAGGTTTCACTTTTAAGTCTTTGATCCATCTGGAGTTAGTTCTTGCGTATGGTGTGAGGTACAGATCTGGGTTCATTTTTCTGCAAATGGATCTCCAGTTTTGCCAGCACCATTTATTAAACAAACATTCTCTTCCTTATTTAATGGATTTCGGCCCTTTGTCAAAGATCAGCTGACCATAGGTCGATGGATCTATTTCTGGGTTCTCAATTCTATTCTGTTGGTCTATGTGTCTGTCATTGTACCAATACCAGGCAGTTTTAACAGCTGTGGCTGTATAGTAGGTTTTGAGATCTGGCAGTGTGAGACCTCCAACTTTGTTCTTCTTCTTCAATAGTGCTTTGCTTATCTGGGGTCTCTTTCCTTTTTTTATAAAGTTAGTGATTGTCCTTAAAAAATGTTGATGGGATCTGGATTGGGATTGCATTGAAAGTATAGATTGCTTTGGGTAGAACTGACATTTTCACAATGTTCAATCTTCTTATCCACAAGCATGGTATGTTCTTCCATTTATGTAGATCTTTTACGGTTTCTTGAAGTAATTTTTTATAGTTTTCTTTGTAC
>NW_006935776.1:0-1722 GCF_000298275.1 Orycteropus afer afer
TTTGTCAAAGATCAACTGACCATAAGTCTATGGATTGCTTTCTGAGTTCTCAATTCTATTCCACTGATCTATATGTCTGCCATTGTACCTATACCAGGCTGTTTTGACAACTGTCACTGTATTGTAGGTTTTGAGATCTGGGAGTGTGAGACCTCCTACTTTGTTCTCCTTCTTCAGTAGTGCTTTGCTTATCCAAGGTCTTTTTCCTCTTCATATAAAATTAGTGATTGGTTTTCAAATGTCTTTAAAGAATGCTGATGGAATGTGGATTGGATTGCATTGAATATATAGATTGCTTTGGGTAGAATTGACATTTTCACAATGTTCAGTTTTCCTATCCATGAGCATGGTATGTCTTTCCAGTTATGTAGGTCTCATCTAGTTTCTTGAAGTAGTGTTTTGTAGTTTTATTTGTAGAGGTCTTTTGTGTTCCTGGTAAGATTTATTCCCAACTATCTTATCATTTTGGTAGCTATTGTAAATGGTATTTATTTTTTCTTATTTTCTTTTCAGAGACCTCTTTGCTGGTGTAGAGGAATCCAACTGATTTTTGTACATTGAATTTGTGGTTATGCTATATCTTTTGATAAGTTCCAGTATTTTTTTTAATGAGTCTCTTGGGTTTTCTATGTATAGGATCTTATCATCTGCAATTAGGGATAGTTTTACTTTTCCCTTACCAATTTGGATGTCTCTGATGCCTTATTTCCTTTGGCTAGGACTTCCAATACAACGCTGAATAGAAGTGGGCATCCATATCTGGTTTCCATTCACAAGTATTATAGTTTCAGTCTCTCTCCATTGAAAATAATGTTGGCTGTTGGCTTTGCATATATGCCCTTTATTATGTTGAGGAATGTCCCTTCTATTCCTATTTTTCTGAGAGTTTTTATCAGGAATAGGTTTTGTAGTTTATAAAATGCCTTTTCTGCATCTATTGATATGATAATGTGATTCTTTTCCTTTATTTTTCTTATGTGAATGATTGTTTTTCTTCATTGTGGTGGTTAAGTTTTTGTGCAACTTGGATGGGCCTGGTTGAGTGGCTGGGCAGCTGAATGTAGTATTCCCTATGATGAGACTGGTAATCAACTCTGTGATAGAATCTACTGTGAGCAGTTGAATAGCTGCCTTAGGGATATAGTCTGCTTCCTGTATATAAAGAGAAGCCTTGGGGAACAGTTTCTAGCTTATGGAATGTTTGTGCCATGCATATAGCCATGTCATTGTTCAGCAGCCTGGCATGCTCTGCCAACCTTGGGACTTTCAATGGACTTGAATTAATAGCTTGCCACATGGTTTGGCAATATCAGGACTGTGCCTTTTTACTTGTCAACTTTGGGCTTGTTAGCCTCAGTGACCAGCAGCTGTCTGAGTGAAAAAAAAACCTCTAGCTCCACTCAGCTGAGAGCAGGAGGCAGAGCTGAAGCCCAAGGCTGAGGGGTTTTCACCCAGCCTTAGAGCCTGGCACTTTGAACACAGACTTAAAGTCTCAAAATTTTAAGAATAAACACCTGCTTGTTAACGTCATCCCATTTGCAGTATTTTCTGTTAGAGCAGTACAGAGGTAACCAAAACACTAATGTTGAATCATCCTTGCATCCCTGGTATGAATCCCACATGGTCACAATGCATTATTTTTTTGATATGTTGTTGGAATCAATGGGCTATGATTTTGTTGGAGAGTTTTACATCACTATTCGAAGGAATATTGAGGGATAT
>NW_006935776.1:1822-3223 GCF_000298275.1 Orycteropus afer afer
AAAAAAAACCTCTAGCTCCACTCAGCTGAGAGCAGGAGGCAGAGCTGAAGCCCAAGGCTGAGGGGTTTTCACCCAGCCTTAGAGCCTGGCACTTTGAACACAGACTTAAAGTCTCAAAATTTTAAGAATAAACACCTGCTTGTTAACGTCATCCCATTTGCAGTATTTTCTGTTAGAGCAGTACAGAGGTAACCAAAACACTAATGTTGAATCATCCTTGCATCCCTGGTATGAATCCCACATGGTCACAATGCATTATTTTTTTGATATGTTGTTGGAATCAATGGGCTATGATTTTGTTGGAGAGTTTTACATCACTATTCGAAGGAATATTGAGGGATATAGGTCTGTACTTTTCCTTTCTAGTGGTGTCTTTGCCTGGTTTTGGTATCAGGGTTGTGCTTGCTTCATAAAATGAATTTGGGATGATTCCATCCTTTTCTATGTTCTGGAGTATTTTGAGAAGAATTGGTGTCAGCTCTTCTCTGAATCGCTGGTAGAATTCTCTGGTGAAACCATCTGGACTTTTTCTATGGTAATTTTTTATGACCTGTTCAATTTCTTCTTTTGTTATGTGTCTGTTCAAATTTTCTACCTCGGTCTGTGTTAGTTTAGGTAAATAGTATATTTTAAGAAATCTGTCCATTTTGTTCAGATTTTCAAATTTGTTGGAGTACAGTACTTCAGAGTATCCTGATATTATTCTTTTTATTTCTTTTGTTGTGATGTCACCTCTTTCATTTCTTATTTGTGTTACTTACATCTTCTCCTAGAGCCAGGAAAGGGAGGGACCAGGAGCAGCCTCAGGGACCTCAGGAGTGACAGGATATCCAGGTTAAAAGAGGCAGGAGGCAAAATTAGGCCCCACAACCTCTAGAGCCAGGAAAGGGAGGGACCAGGAGTAGACTTGGGGACCTCTGGAGCAGCAGGATTCCAGGTTAAAAGGGTCAAGAGGTGAGGCTGGGCCCCAAGCCCCCTAAAGCGGCCAGGGACCACAGAGAGGCAGGTTTCAGGTAGGAATTAGGTAAGAGTATGGTGCAGAGGTTTCCAATAGCTAAGGATGACAAACTGACAGACCAGACTGGTCTGTCAGTTTGTCATCCTGTGAGGCTTATGCATGCCTGTGGGGCTTGAGGCTGTGCCACTGGTGTTTCAGACTCCAGCAGAATTGCACATGTTTCAATGAAGCTTAAAGACTAAGACACACTAGGAAAAAGGAGGAGGCCATCCACTTCTCAAAAATTGGCCAGGGAAAACCTTATGAATAGCAGAGAAACACTGTCTGATACATTACTGGGCAACTTTATGAATAGCTTGGAAACATTGTCCGACACAGTGCAGGAAGACTAGCCCCTTGATTTGGAAGCCACTCAAAATAGGACTGAGAAAGAGCTGCCTCAT
>NW_006935777.1:0-892 GCF_000298275.1 Orycteropus afer afer
TGCATATATCTATTCATGCCACAGCTCTTATTTCTCTAGGATATATACCTAGTAGTGGGATTGCTGTATCATATAATATCTCTATTTCTAAATTGTAAGGAAGCACCATATTGTCCCACCAGCAGCTTATGAAAGTTCTAGTCTGTCCATACCCTTGCCAACATTTTTTTTTTTTAATAATTTAAGCAATTTTCTCTTGGCAAAAAGTTTTACACTTGGCAAACTGCAAAGTGGGGTAAAGTTTTCTCTATTGTTTTGTTTAAAATAAGTTATATACTTACATTTCTCTTTCCTTCCTCTTTTATTTAGCATTAATCCCTTCTTTTAGCTTTATCTTTTCCTGATATATTCCAGGTGCCCTATCTTATTTCTCCATATAAACTTGCCATTATCAAGTAAGACTGAGCTTCTGAATTTTTCTGTTTATTTAACGATACAAATTTTAACTTGGACTGTGTTGCATCCTTTCAGATCCTTTTCAGATCCCTTCTGATAATCTGTATCAATAGCTGTATGTAATTTCTACCATTCAAGTCCCAGAGATGTTTTCAGTTAATTTTAGGATCTTTATTTCACTTTTGTTGACGCTAACAAATGACTAGTACGACATAAATTAAATAATACAAGTAAAGATTATAGATTTAGTTATTGGGTGAAACAGTGAGAAATATAGGGCTTATATATTTTAAAGTCACATTGCATATGTGTTCATATCAATACATGACACACAAAAAAAGCAAAAAGTAAACTCATTGCTGTCAAATCAATTCCAAATCTATCAATCCTATAGAACAGAGTAGAACTGCCTCATAGGTTTTTCTAGGCTGTAATCTTTACTGAAGCAGACTTTCACATTTTTCTCTTACAGAGTGCAGCTGTTGGATTCAAACTG
>NW_006935777.1:1502-2726 GCF_000298275.1 Orycteropus afer afer
CTCTACAGAAGTAGATTGCCCAATCTTCCTTCTAAGGAATGGCTGGTGGGTTTGAACTGCCAGCCTCTGGTTAGCAGTCAAATGCCTTAGGCACTACACCACCAGAGCTCTCTCCTGGTCTATGCATTGGTTGATATCATCAGTGTACTATAGCAGAGAAAACTGAGGTTCACAGAAAAAGAAATCAGATGACTGTTCTTTGATTATATAGTCACTTTGGTTGTTTATTCATTCATTTAAATATTTATTAACCAGATGTTAAAGTGGGATGGGGAAAAAGGTACAGAAGCAAACCCCCTTGAAAGTTTTATTGTGTAGTTGCACCCAAGCAGGAAGTTTGAGAAATGGTTTTTTATTTTTGGAAAATAAGTATGGATCAAAACATTCTAGCAGCTACCTTTAGATCTTTAAAATGTCTGGATCTAGATTCTTTTGCATCAAATTTACTTACATTTTTCAGGCAAATAAGTAATTGATTGCAATTACCTTTACTCAAGTGATTGAATATGCTAATGATATGCAACATCAAGACTAGAATTTTAATCCTTTAACATAGTTTCTTGAGTCTACTGAGCAGCCTACACATGAGATGACCCAGTGTCTAGCATACTGTGCTACATCTTCTGACTCAAAATAAACAGCACTGCCTGACTTCACAGTATGGAGAAAAAGCTTTTTGACAGATTTACAAGTGATCTCTGTGGCTGCACTTTATCAGGGTAGCTTGTGATACCTTTGGTTATGTATTACACCCTTGATTCACCTCTTGTCTTATTCACCTCTTGTCTTATTGCATTAATCATGTCATGCCACATTTGAGCATACCAATCTTTAATACAATAAGTTGAAAGTTAATCTCTTAAAAAAAGTAGATTTAAAAACAAATACTCCATGGAAACGCTTAGCAATGAGACAGTAATATTTATATCCACTGTTTTCCTTTGTGTTAGAGGTGAAAAAATATCTTAGTTTCTTTGTGCTGTTGTAACAGAAATACCACAAGTGAGTGGCTTTAACAAACACAAATTTATTTTCTCAACATTTAGGCAGCTACACGTCCAAATTCAGGGCTACAGTTCTAGGAGAAGGCTTTCTTTCTCTGTTTGTTCTGTGAGAAGAGCCATGTCTCTTTTTAGCTTCTGTTCCTCACTTCCTCATTGATCTTCATGTGTCTTGACATCTTCCTTGCTTCAGTGCCTAATCTGTTCTTTTTACAAAAATGCT
>NW_006935778.1:0-712 GCF_000298275.1 Orycteropus afer afer
GAGTGAAAATAGATAATTAAAAGACAGGTTTGACATGGGTGAAGAGATTTAAAAAAGAAAGAAAGAAAGAAATGGCATTAGCCATTAGCTGATAGTTTTTGAAGCTAAGTTTTGGGCACATGGGAGTTCCTTGTACTAGTCTCTCTTTCTGTTTGAATATTTTATAATAAAAAAAAAATACTAATTTTAGATAACTCAATGGTAGGACACAACAGAATTGAATCAATGGAAGAAAGAATCAGCAAAACAAAGGACAAACCCATCTGATTATTAAGTTTGAATTTGTGTACTTCTGTGTGTTCTTTATAATATTCTAATCCCTGAAACACAAGGTGTCTCATTAATAAAAAAAAATACTAATTTTTATTAAAAGTCTATGAATGTTCCTGCTTCCCCTCAACCCCACCAGTACTAACCAAAAAACAAACTCACTGCCATTGAGTTGATTTGACTCACAGAGAGCCTTCCTTGGGTTTCTGAGGCAATATCTCTACAGAAGTAGATTGCCCAATCTTCCTTCTGAGGAGTGGCTGGTGGGTTTGAACCACAAGCCTTCTGGTTAGCAGTCAAATGCCTTAGGCACTATGCCACCAGGGTTTCCACTGTGTACTGTCAAATTATTCAGTGTTTATAAGTTTGATTGGGTTTAATTATTTCTCATCATAATTTTAATTAGTACTTATAACATTGTGAATGACTATCTTTTCTTATG
>NW_006935778.1:1957-2910 GCF_000298275.1 Orycteropus afer afer
TCTGTTGTTGTTGTTAGGTGCCGTTGAGTAGACTCCAACTTAGAGTGACTCTATGTGCAACAGAACAAAACACTGCTTGGTCGTGCGCCAGCCTCCCAATCCTTGCTCTGCTTGAGCCCATTGTTGTAGCCACTGTGTCAATCCATCTCATTGAGGGTCTTCCCCTTTTTCATTGACCCTCTACTTTACAAGCATGATATCCTTCTCTAGGGACTGGTCCCTTCTGACAACATGACCAAGTTAGTTGAGAAGAAGTATGGGTATTCTTGCTTCCAAGGAGCATTCTGGTTGCACTTCCTCCAGGACAGATTTGCTCACATGCATTTTTGAGAATGCAATGTCTTGGGTCAGGTGCACTTTAGTCTTCAAAGTGACATCTCTGCTCCTTAATCTGTATGAAGAGGTCTTTGACAGCATATTTTTCCAGTGCAATATGTTGTTTGATTTCTTCACTGCTGCTTCCAAGCATGTTGACAGTGGATCTAAGTAAATTATATCCTTGACAACTTTAATCTTTTCTCTCTTTATCATGATGTTGCTTATTGGTCCAGTTGTGAGAGTTTTTGTTTTCTTTATGTTAAGGTGTAATCCATGCTGAAGACTGTAGTCTTTGATCATCAGTGAGTGGTTCAAGTCATCTTCACTTTCAGCAAGCAAGCAGGTGTCACCTGCATATCACAGATTGTTAATTATGCCCCATTCTTCTTCATATAGTCAAGCTTCTCAGATTGCTTTCTCAACATACAGATTGAAATATTATTGTGAAAGGATACAACACTGACACACATCTACTTGATATTAAACCATGCAGTATCACTTTGTTCTGTTCGAACAACTGCCTCTTGGTCTATGTACAGGTTCCTCATGAGTACAATTAAGCATTCTGGAATTCCCATTCTTCTCAATGTTATCCATAATTTATTATGGTCCACACAGTTGAATGCCTTTGCATA
>NW_006935779.1:0-537 GCF_000298275.1 Orycteropus afer afer
CATTTTTTGATGTCTTGACTGCTGCTTCCATTGGTGTTGATTGTAGAACCAAGTAATATGAAGTCTTTGACAATTTCAATCTTTTCTCCATCTATCGTGATGCTGCTTATTGGTCCAGTTGTGAGGATTTTTGTTCTCTTTATATTGAAGTGTAATCCATACTGTAGATTGTAGTCTTTAATGTTCATCAGTAAGTGCTCTAAGTCATCTTCACTCTCAGCAAGCAAAGTTGTGTTGTCTGAATATCATAGGTTGTTAATGAGCCTTCCTCCAATCCTGATGCCACATTTTTCTTCAGATAGTCCAGCTTCTAGGATTATTTGCTCAGCATACAGATTGAATAAGCATGGTGAAAGAATACAACCCTGACACATTCCTTTCCTGATTTTAAACCATGCAGTATTCCCTTGTTCTGTTCAAATGACAGCCTCCTGGTCTATCCACAGGCTCCTCATTAGCACAATTAAGTGTTCTAGAATTCCCATTTTTCTCAATGTTATCCACAACTTGTTATGATCCACACAATCAAATACTTTG
>NW_006935779.1:2162-2966 GCF_000298275.1 Orycteropus afer afer
ATTTCATCTCACTAATGCCTAGGATAACCATCTTTATGCATTCCATTTCATTTTTTACAACTTCCAATACATTCCATTTTCTGATCATTAATGGATGTTTGCAGCTGTTTCTTCTTGAGTTGTGCCACATCAGCAAAAGGAGGTCCTGAAAGCTTTACTCCATCCACATCATTAAGGTCGGCTCTATTCTGAGGAGGCAGCTCTTTCCTAGTCATGTTTTGAGCACCGTCCGACCTGAGGGGCTCATCTTCTGGCACTGTATCAGATAAGGTTTCAGAGCTATGTTTCAGTAATATATCAGGCAATGTTTCACTATTATTCATAAGGTTTTCACTGGCCAATTCTTTGAGAAATGGGTGGCCTCTTCCTTCTTCCAAGTCTGTCTTAGTCTGGAAGCTCCACTGAAACCTGTCCACCATGGTTAACCTTGTTGGCACGTGAAACACTGGTGGCACAGCCTCCATCCTCACAGCAACACACAAGCCACCACAGGACAACAATCTGACAGATGGGTTCGTCTGCCTTAGCTGTCCCAAACTGCTCCACTCCTGCTTCCTGGCCTCTCCACCAGTCCCAGCCTGCCAAAAAGCCATCTGCCACTGCTTCCCAGCCTTCCTTACCATTTCTGGCCCTCCAAAAGCCATCTTTGAGTATCTCCCACCTGAATTTAGAGACCATCTGAAAGAATACATGTGATGCATTGGACACCAATGACCAAAGACCAGATGAGTGGTGGGATGACATCGGGAACATCATACGTGAAGAAAGCAAAAGGTCATTAAAAAGGCAGAAAGGAAGACCAAA
>NW_006935780.1:0-802 GCF_000298275.1 Orycteropus afer afer
TTACCCATGGTGGACATGTGGTTCAGTAGAGCTTCCAGACTAAGACAGACTCAGAAGAAGGAAGGGGCCACCCACTTCTCAAAGAATTGACTAGTGAAATCCTTATGAATAGCAGTGAAACCCTGTGTGATATATTACTGAGAAACATTATGAATAGCCCTGAAACATTATCTGATACAGTGCCAGAAGATGAGCCCCTCAGGTTGGAAGGCACTCAGAGTACGACGGGGGAAGAGCTGCCTTCTCAGAATAGAGAGAACCTTAATGATGTGGATAGAGTCGAGCTTTTGGGACCTCCATTTGCTGATGTGGCACATCTCAATATGAGAAGAAAAGCTGCAAACATCCCTTAATAATCAGAACATGGACTGTACAAAGTATGAATCTAGGAAAATTATAAGTTCCCCAAAAGGAAATGAAACACTTAAAGATTGATATCCTAGGCATTAGTGAGCTGACCAAGACTGGTTTTGGCCATTCTGAATCAGACAATCATATGATCTACTATGCCAGGAATGACAAATTGAAGAGGAATAGCAGGAATTCATTATCACAAAGAATGTATCAAGATCTATCCTGAAGTACAATGCTGTCAGTGATGGGATAATATCCATATGCCTACAAGGAAGACCAGTTAATACAAATATTATTCAAATTTACTCACCAACCACCAAAGCCAAAGATGAGGAAATTGAAGATTTTTACCAGCTTCTGCAGAGTGAGGAGTCAGGCACAGGGATCCAGGTAAGGAGAGGGAAGCCAGGCCATGCTCCAAAGTGGCAAGGTGGGAAAGCAGGAAAAA
>NW_006935780.1:2842-3485 GCF_000298275.1 Orycteropus afer afer
ACTTCTACAGTCTGAAATTGACCAAACATGCAATCAGGATGCATTAATTATCACTGGTGACTGGAATGCAAAAGTTGGAAATAAAAAAGAATCGCCAGAATTTGGCCTTGGTGACAGAAATAATGCTGGAACATGCATGGTAGAATTTTGCAAGACCGATGACTTATTCATTGCAAACACCTTTTTTCAACAACACAAATGATGGCTGTACACGTGGGCTTTACCAGGTGGAAAACACAGGAATCAGATTGACTACATCTGTGGCAAGAGGCAATAGAAAAGCTCATTATCTTCAGCTAAAACCAGGCCAAGAGCTGATTATGGAACAGACCATTAACTGCTCATATGCAAATTCAACTTGAAGTTAAAGACAATTAAAACAAGTCCACGAGAGCCAAAATATGATCTAGAATATATCCCTTCTGAATTTAGAGACCATCCAAAGAATAGATTTGATGCATTGAACACCAATGACTGAAAGCAGAAGAATTGTGGGATGATATCAAGAACATTATCCATGAAGAAAGCAAGAGGTCACTAAAAAGATGAGAAAAGAAGAGAAGAACAAATGGAAAAGAAACTCTGAAACGTGCCATTGAGCAGAGAGTAGCTAAAGCAAATGGAATAAATGACAAGATAAAAG
>NW_006935781.1:0-576 GCF_000298275.1 Orycteropus afer afer
TCTAAATTCAGGAGGGATATATTCAAGATCATATTTTGACTCTCATGGACCTGTTTTAATTATCTTTAACTTCAAGATGAGCTTACATATGAGCAGTTGATAGTCAGTTCCACAATCAGCTTCTGGCCTGGTTTTGGCTGAAGATATTGATCTTTTCCATCGCCTCTTGTGATGGACTATATCTTATTGATATAGTCAATCTGATTCCTGTGTGTTCCATTTGGTGAAGTCCATGTGTCCAGCCACCATTTGTGTTGTTGAAAAGAGGTGTTTGCAATGAACAAGTCGTTGGTCTTGCAAAATTCTACCATGCGAGGTCCAGCATTATTTCTGTCACCAAGGCCAAATTTTCCAACTAGTAGTAATTCTTTGTTCTCAACTTTTGCATTCTAATCACCAGTGATAATTATCATATCCTGATTGCATGTTTGGTCAATTTAGACTGCAGAAGTTGATAAAAATCTTCAATTTCCTCATATTTGGCTTTGGTGGTAGTTGCATAAATTTGAATAATAGTTGTATTAATGGGTCTTCCTTGTAGCATATGGATATTATCCTATCACTGACAGCATTGTA
>NW_006935781.1:2771-3644 GCF_000298275.1 Orycteropus afer afer
CCTAAGGCATTTGACTGCTAACCAGAAGGCTGGGAGTTCAAACCCACCAGCCACTCCTCGGAAGGAAGATTGGGCAATCTACTTCTGTAGTGATACCATCTTAGAAACCCAAGGAGGGGTCTCTATCAGTCAGACCTGAGTTAGTGGCAGTGAGTTTGTTTTTGTTTACAGATACACTGTTTAAATTGGTTGTTACGAGCATGTATCATTATTTACTTAGAAAATGTTTTTAAAAGATATTTTAATGTTGAAAAGAATTGCAACTCAATTAACATTGCAAATCACCACAGAGACTCTGTTTATGTGTTCTGGTATTTCATGACAAAGATCCTTTAGCCTTCTTGGAAGCACCAACAGTTGGTAACTGTCATTGCAGGCCCTGGTCAAAGCAGTCCAAGGATGTTAAACTCATTGTCTCATCTTGGGCCTGGATGACAGGAAAACTGTTCCTTCTTATTCAGACATCTTTCCAGGTGTTCAGAATTATGGAATACGAGGCAAAGGCCAACTTTACTCACATTTTCTCAATTGCAAAGCACACACAGTCAGTGGAGTAGATGGAGTGGCTCATTTTCATCTGAGTGGGCCCAGTGCTGATGTGAGGTTTGCAGCTGTCCACGTGGAGCCTCTACGCTGAGCCATGGGGGTGGGAGAAGAGCTTCTGACAAAGTCACCATGGGATTTGTGAGAAAGGGGGAAATGGCAATTCAGTCTCCACAGAGCTGTTCCTTTTTCCAAAATGAGTGTGATATTTGAAGGGGCTTAATAATCTAACAAAGGAGCTCTGGTAGCATAGTGCCTAAGGCTAACCAGAAGACTGCTAACCAGAAGGCTGACAGTTCAAACCCACCAGCCACTCCTTGGAAAGAAGAT
>NW_006935782.1:0-1002 GCF_000298275.1 Orycteropus afer afer
ATATTGTTTTCCAAGTTCATCCATGTTATGGAGAGTTTTGTACATTATTCTTTAGTGTTGCCTAGTATTCCATTATGTGTGTGTATCATAGTTTGGTTATCTATTCTTCTGTTGTTGGGCACCTAGGTTGTTTGCATCTTTTTGCTATTATAAATAGTGCTGTGATGAACATAGGTATACAAATATCTGTTCTTGTCCTGGCTCTCACTTTAGGATAACTCAAACTCACTGCTATTGAGTCAGATCTGCCTCATAGCCACCCATCCTTCGGTTTCCCAGGTGATATCACTACAGAAGTAGACTGCCCAACCTTTCTTCCAAGGAGTGGCTGGTGGGTTTGAACTGCCAGCCTTCTGGTTAGCAGTCAAATGCCTTAGGCAATATGCCATTAGACATATACCTAGTAATATGATATCTGGGTCAAATGATATTTCTAATTCCAGCTTTTTAAGGAATTGCCATACTCCTTTCCACAGTGGTTGTATCATTTGACAGTCCTCTCAGCAATGTATGAGAGTCCCATTCTCTCCACATCCTCGCCAGCACTTTTTATTTTCTGTCTTGTTGAACTTTGCCATTAGTGCTGGGGTAAGATGGTATCTTATTGTTGTTTTTATTTGCATCTTTCTGATGGCTGATGATTGTGAGCATTTCTTCATGTATTTGCTGGCTGCCTGAATATCCTCTTTGGTGAAATGTCTGTTCGTGTCTTCTGCCCATTTTTAGTTGGATTGTTCATCTTTTTGTTGTTGAGGTGTTGGAGTTTTCTATAAATTTTAGAGATAAGTCCCTTGTGAGATGTGTCATTGCCGAATATTTTTTCCAAATCTGTAGGTTCTCTTTTGACTCTTGGAGAAGTCTTTGGAAGCACATAAAAATTTAATTTTTAGAAGGTCCCATTCATCAAGTTTGTTTTCAGCTGTTTGTGCATTTTGGGTTATGCTTGACAGTCTATTTATATGTTTAGTCTATTTTTGTCTTAGTCTCTAAGGTGTGTCTCTT
>NW_006935782.1:3137-4458 GCF_000298275.1 Orycteropus afer afer
TGTACTTGTCTTGACTTCCCTACTATTTAGAAGTTCTATAACTACACAATTTTTTCCCTCTTTTTGGTTTCTAGTTGTCCTCATTTGTCAATTGATGTCTCTGGTTCCCTGTTCACAATCTTGTAGGCTTATTTACTTTGGATACTTCCATAGCTGGGTTGGTTTCTGGGTTATATCATCATGTGTGTTAATGGTCATTTGTTGATTGCTATTTTTGCTTCTCTGCCCAAAGGACTCCCTTTAGCATCCCTTGTAAAGTTGGTCTGCTTTTAACAAATTCTCTTAATTTCTGCTTATCAGGAAATGTCCAAATTTCACCATCATATTTGAGGGACAATTTTGCTGGGTATAAAATTCTTGGTTGGAAATTTTTTATTTCAGGGTTTTATATACACCATCCCATTGTCTTCTTGCCTGCATGGTTTCTGCCAAGAAATCTGAACCTAGTCTTATTGGTTGCCCCTTGTAGGTAACTTTTCATTTATCCTATGCTGCTTTCAGGATTCTTTGTCTTTGGTTTTGGCGAGTTTGATAATGATATGTCTTGGTGATTTTCTTTTGGGGTCTATCCTGTTTTGGGTTCACTGGGTTTCTTGAATGAATATATTCTCATCATTCACCATACCAAGGAAATTCTCTTCCAACAAATCTTCAACAATTTTCTCTGTGGTTTTATTTTTCTCTTCCTTTTCTTGAATTCCAGTTACACATTGGTTATTCCTTTTGATGATATCCCACATGAACCTTAGGCTTTCTTCATTTTGTTTTGGTCTTTTTTTCTGATTGACCCTTTTCTAAAGAAGTAGTGAGGTATTTGTCTTCAATCTTATGAATTGTGTCTTCCACTGATTCAATTCCACTCCTTTGCCCGTTCAGAATGTTACATATTTCTGAAAATTTAGTATTAATCTTCTGGATTTCTATCTGTAGATTTTGTATCATTTCTAATTTTTCATTTATTTTGTCATTTTATTCTCACCTTGTCTTTTGATATTTTTCTAGGGTTTTCTCTGTGCTTTCTTCAAGTTTGTCAGTGTTTTCCTTGATCCATCTCTCAATTCATTGATGGTACCTAAACATAATTCTTTTGAATTCCTTATCTGGTGGCTCAAACCCACCAGCCACTCCTCAGAAAGAAGGTTGGGCAATCTATTTCCATAGTGATACCACCTTGGTAACCCAAGGAGGGATCACTATGAGTCCATTCTGACTTGATGGCACATAACAACAACAACAACATCAGGGAGTTCCAATGCTGCTTCTTCCTCAGAGATGTGTTCTGGGTCTGTATCCTGGTCCCTTGTTTCTCCTGCTTTATCTT
>NW_006935783.1:0-1001 GCF_000298275.1 Orycteropus afer afer
TCCACAATTGAATGCTTCTGCATAGTCAACAAAACACAAGTAAACATCTTTCTGGTATTTTTTACTTTCAGCCAAGATCCATCTGACATCAGCAATGATATCCCTTGTTCCATGTCCTCTTTTGAATCCAGCTTGCATTTCTGAAAGTTCTCTGTCAATATACTGCTGCAACCGTTTTTTGAACTATCTTCAGGATAGTTGTGACATTAACTTGTGTGTGACATTAACGATATTGTTCAATAATTTCCACATTCTGTGGAATCACCTCTTTTTGTATTGGATATAAATATGGATCTCTTCCAGTCAGCTGGCCAGGTAGCTGTCTTCTAAATTTCCCGGCATAGATGAGTGAGTGCCTGCAGCGTGGCATCTGTTTGTTGAAACATCTCAATGGGTATTCCATCAATTCCTGGAGCCTTGTTTTTTGCCAATTCCTTCAGTGCAGCTTCAACTTCTACCTTCAATATCATTGGTTTTTGATCATATGCCACCTCCTGAAAAGGATGAACATTGAACTATTCTTTTTGGTAGTGACTCTGAGTATTCCTTCCATCTTCTTTTGATGTTTCCTGCATCATTCAATATTTTGCCCATAGAATCTTTCAATACTGCAACTCAAGGCTTGAATTTTTTTCATTTCTTTCACCTTGAGAAATGCCAAGCATGATCTTCCTTTTTGGTTTTCTAACTCCAAGTCTTTGCACATTTCCTTATAATAATTGATTTTGTCTTCTAGAGCTGCCATTTGAAATCTTCTGTTCAGCTCTTTTACTTTGTCATTTCTTCCATTGGCCTTAGCTACTCTCCATTCAAGAACAAGTTTCAGAGTCTCTTCTGACATCCATTTTGGTCCTTTCTTCCTTTCCTGTCTTTTTAATGACCTTTTCCTTTCTTCATGGATGATGTTCTTGATGCCATCCACAATTTCTCTGGTTTTCGGTCATTGGTGTTCAATGCATCAAATCTATTCTTTAGATGGTCTCTAAATTCAGGAAGGATAT
>NW_006935783.1:1856-2916 GCF_000298275.1 Orycteropus afer afer
TATATAAACCTTTCCTTGGCTTTTTACAATAGTGAACTAATACTATATTTGTCCATCTGTGATTTACTTATTTCACTCAGCATAATGTCCTCCAAGTTCATCAATGTTGTACAGTGATTTGCAGATTCTATATTCTTCAGTGTTGCATAGTATTCCATTGTGTGTATGGACCATAGTTTGGTTATCCAGTCTTCTGTTGAAGGGCACCTTCATTTTGCTATTGTAAATAGTGCTGCAATGTTGTTTCCTTCATTTTGCTATTGTAAATAGTGCTGCAATGAACATGGGTGTGCATATATCTGTTCTTGTCCTGGTTCTCACTTCTTTAAGATGTATACCTAGTAATGGGATTGCTGGGTCAAATGGTATTTCTAATTAGGATATTGATCTTTATGCATTCCATTTCATTTTTGACAATTTCCAATTTTCCTAGATTCATACTTTGTACATTCCATATTCCCATTACTGTTGTGGAGTCAGATCTGACTCATAGCGACCCCTCCTTGGTTTTCCAAGGCAGTATCACTATGGAAGTAGATTGCCCAACTTTCCTTCCAGGGAACAGCTTCTAGGTTTGAACTGCCAACCTTCTGGTTAGCAGTCAAATGCCTTAGGCACTATGCCACCAGAGCTCCCTATTATCAATGAATGCTTGCAGCTGTTTCTTCCCATTTGAGTTGTGCTGCATCAGCAAATGGTGGTCCCAGAAGCTTTACTCCATCCAGGTTAATTCTACTTTGAGGAGGCAGCTCTTCCCCAGTTGTATTTTGATCACCTTCCAACCTGAGGGGCTCATCTTCTGGGACTATATCAGACAATGTTTCAGGGCTACTCATAAAGTTTTCTAGTAATATATCAACAGTGTTTCTCTGCTATTCCTAAGGTTTTTACTGGACAATTCCTTGAGACGTGGATGGCCTCTTCCTTCTTCCAAGTCTGTATTAGTCTGGAAGCTCTGCTGAAACCTGTTCACCATGGGTGACTCTGCTGGTATTTGAAATACTGGTGGCATAGTCTCCATCCAGCCTCATAGCAACAGGCAGGACACCACAGTAGGACA
>NW_006935784.1:0-900 GCF_000298275.1 Orycteropus afer afer
ACCTTATGAATAGCAGTGAAACACTGTCTGGTATTACTGGAAAACTTTATGAATAGCCCTGGAACATTGTTCAATACAGTGCTAGAAGATGAGCCCCTCAGGTTGGGAGGCACTCAAAATACAACTGAGAAAGAGCTGCCTCCTCAGAGTACAGCTGACCTTAATGATGTGGATGAAGTAAAGCTTTTGGGACCTCCATTTGCTGATGTGGCACAACTTAAAATGAGAAGAAACAGCTGCAAACATCCATTAATAATGAGAACATGAAATGTATAAAGTATGAATCTAGGAAAATTGGAAGTTGTCAAAAAGAAAATGGAATGCATTAAGATCAATATACTAGCCATTAGTGAGCTGAAATGGACTGGTAATGGCCATTTTGAATCAGACAACCATATGCTCTACTATACCGGGAATGACAAATTGAAGAAGAATGGCATGGCATTCATCACCACAAAGAATGTTTCAAGATCTACCCCAAAGTACCATGGCATCAGTGATAGGATAATATCCATACACCTACAAGGAAGACCAGTTAAAACCACCAAAGCTAAAGATGAGGAAATTGAAGATTTTTACCAACCTTTGCATTCTAAAATTGACTGAACGTGCAATCAAGATGTGTTGGTTAACACTGGTGATTGGAATGCAAAAGTTGGAAACAAAGAAGTATCACACCAGTAGTTGGAAAATATGGCCTTGGTGATAGAAACAATGCTGGAGATCGCATGGCAGAATTTTGCAAGACCAATGACTTATTCATTGCAAATACCTTTTCAACAACACAAATGGCAGCTATACACATGAATGGCACCAGACGGAGTACACAGGAATCAGATTGACTATATCTGTGGCAAGAGGCTATGGAGAAGCTCAATATCTTCAGCCAAAACAAGGCCA
>NW_006935784.1:2865-3467 GCF_000298275.1 Orycteropus afer afer
ACCAAACCCAGAGTCTTATTGTAAGGGTGGCTGAATTACAATGCCAATTAAATTGCCAACCCAGAATGGTGTCTGAAGTTAAAGTGAGGGCATTGGTTGGGAAAAAATGGGATCCTGAAACCTGTAATGGGGATATATGGGCAGAAGATAGTCAGGAAGATCAGGATATGGAGCCTGTAAATTCTGTTGAATCCTCCCATCTGAAGGGATTACTGTAAAGCCATTATCCCCTCCACCTCAGTTTGATGGGATTAGCCCAACTGTTCCAGCTGAGTCATTGCCTGAGGCAGAAGCCATGGAAGACACTCCTGAATGTTCTCAGGAACTGCCCCAACCACCCATTGTTGCTTCTAGACCTATAACTAAAGTTAAGACCAAGTGAGCCCCAAAAGGTGAAATAGAAAGTGTGACTGAGGAGGTGATATGCTACACCAGATACGCTACTGGGTTTTGCTAACATGTACAGACAGAAACCTGGAGAATATGTATGGGAATGGCTACTGAGGATGTGGTATAATGGTGCAAGGAATGTAACATTAGATCAGTCTGAGTTTATTGATTTAGGCCCACTAAGTATGGATTTTTTTTTCCTTTTTTTTTTT
>NW_006935785.1:0-2866 GCF_000298275.1 Orycteropus afer afer
TGGGGTTTCCAAAGCTGTAAATATTTACAGAAGCAGATTGCCTCATCTTCCTCTCACATAGTGGCCGGTGGGTTTGAACTGCCAGCCTTTTGCTTAGCACCTGAATGTGTTAACCATGATGCCACAAGAGCTCCTATTTTACACATAGTATGAGATTACTGTTTATTAATTTTTCTCTGTAAGACATTGGCAGGAGGAATACTCTTGGGAGAGCATATGTGATGTTCTATATAATTTAAAGTCTTCTTGTACTAGAGGTATAAAAATATTTACCAGAAATCTTAAATTTTCAATTTTTTAAAGTTGATTTTTCCAGCCTCTGGTTTTCTTTTCATTACTGAAGAAGACATTATTCCTCTAGAAAATACTGTTGATTTTATTTGCTAAAATAATGGATTATAAAATTAATTTGTAAAGCATGAGTCGGGTAATTCAGTTTAAGATTAATGTAGAAAAATATGGTCAAGTAATAAAGACAGGTATATAATGAACAGTTTTTTTTTTTTTGTTGTTGTTGTTGTTTTTGCTTTTGCTTTTTTAAATTGTTTCGGCAATGTGTTTGGAATTTTTTTTTCTTTTTTCATTTCAGAGAAATAAATATATACCCAATCCTCATTTATCAACATGGTTAGGTTCCAAAGACCATATTATTATGTGAAAATTAGCATTATGTGAAAATGGAAAATGGAAGATGCCTACATCAGTTCACAAAAATGGAGGATGACTACATCATTACATAACTGCCAAACCACTGAGAAGCGTGGCCCAGCAAAGCTGACCCATAACTGTTATGCTTGCCTAACACCTTGGCGTTTGTTACTGCCAGACATACATCGTTAATGTGCAAAATAGTCAGATAGTAGATTTTTCACTATGGTCATAAATGTGCAATATCAGATTACAAGACAGTCAATTAAGTGAGGAGTAGATGCAATTTCCTTTAATATGCTATATACAATTGTTGGGGTTTCTTGTCTAAAAACTGGTTCTTAATGATGAAATGAAAACTGATCCATTTATCACAGAAGCTTGATAGTAAGCTACATATTTACATTTAATAATTTTCACTTTTTTAACTTAAAAAGAATTAATAATCTTGATTTGATCTAGAGGTTACTTGTGTGAAATTACGAGTCAAAATAATTGCGGTGCAAATGGAAAAGAGAATGTACAGCTTTCCAAAAACTTAAACTAGTTTCTGAAATAAGACTATGTCTAGCTTCAGGATACATAAAACCACAAACTGAAAGGGACTGGTCTCTAAGATCAATTGACATAACATACTATACAAAAACATTGTTCTACATCCTTCTTTGGTGAGTAGTGACTAGGGTATTAAAAGCTTGCAAGTGACCATTAGATGCAACAATGGGTTTCTCCTTGTCCAGAGCAAAGAATAATGAAGAAAACCAAAGATGCATGGAAACAATTAGTCCAAGGGACTAGTAGACCATGTATGTGATCCTCAGCCCATATGTCCATGTTGTTGTTGTTGTTGTTACGTGCCGTCAAGTCGAACCCGACTCATAGCGACCCCTCCTTGGGTTTCCGAGGCAGTATCACTACGGAAGTAGGATTGCCCCACCTTCCTTCCCAGGAGTGGCTGGTGGGTTTGAACCGCCAGCCTTCTGGTTAGCAGTCAAGTGCCTTAGCCACTAAGCCCCCAGAGCTCCCATATATATACATACATACATATATATATAACCTAACTTCTCTATTAACATATTGGAGAAGGGACTTCACTGCTAACTGGAAGGTCAGCAGTTCAAACTCACCAGCTGCTCTGCGGAAGGAAGACTGGGTAATCCACTTCTGTAAAGATTTACAGCCTCGGAAACCTAATGAGGGTTGCTATGAGTCAGAAATGACTCTATGGCAGGGAGTTTGGTTTGTTTATTGGTAACTTTAAATCAAAGCAAACTACACAATTGTCGGGAAAATTATTACCAATGATTTTTATAGTCTCCATTAGGGTCTCGAGAGGATTTGATGGTTTTCCCAGAAAGGAGTTCTTTCCCGAATTACTTCAATACTTGAGATAACTCAGAAAGTTTGTGTGGTGTTTTTCTCCTTCTTTATTCAGGTATAGCCTATATCAAAAGCAAAAAATTCTTTGTTTAAAAATGTAATTCTAATCCATGTGTTATGCAAAAGGTGGATATTGACAAGATCCTTCATCTTTATTTTCAAACTATCTATACATGAATCTTAAAGAGCTCTTATGGAGTAGTGGTTAAGGCGTCTGGCTGGTAACCAAAAAGGTCAGTGGTTTGAACCCACCAGCTGCTCCATGGAAGAAATATGAGGCTGTCTGCTTTTATAAAGATTTACAGCCTTGGAAAACCAAAGGGGATCACTATGAGTTGGAATCAACTTAATGACAATGAGTTTGGTTTTATTTTGTTTACTCCAGTATCCACAGGGAATGGGGTGCTATTTCTAGTAGGTGCTATTTCTAATAGGTGGAAAAGGGTACTAGGGAAACAGAAATACATGTCTATTCCAGGCAGGAAAAAAAAAAAAACTAGAAAAACTTAGTACATAATATGTCAATGCCCATGTCTTTATATCTATATTTTATCTTTATCTATGTATGTATGTGTGTATATTTATGTGTGCATATTTATCAGTTATTTTTTTAGTATATTTTTCTGGTAAAGATGACCTATTCATATTCATATATGAATTCAGTCATTAAATAAATATTTATTCAGCACTGACTGTATACAAAGTTCTGTTGTTGTTGTTATGTGCTGTCGAGTCGGACCTGACTTAGCGACCCCTCCTTGGGTTTCCAAGGCAGTATCACTACGGAAGTAGATTGCCCCATCTTCCTTCCGAGGAGTGGCTGGTGGGTTTGAACCGC
>NW_006935786.1:0-653 GCF_000298275.1 Orycteropus afer afer
AAAGACTTCTCCAAAAGAGTCAAAAGAGAACCTACAGATTGGGAAAAAATATTTGGCAATGACATATCTGACAAGGAACTTATCTCTAGAATTTACAGAAAACTCCAACACCTTCATAACAAAAAGACAAACAATCTAATTGAAAAATGGGCAGAAGATATGAATAGACACTTCACCAAAGAGGATATTCAAGTGGCCAACAAACATATGAAGAAATGCTCACGATCATTAGCCATTAGAGAAGCAATCAAAACAACAATGAGATACCATCTTGCTCCAGGACTAGTAGCAAAGTTCAATGAGACAGAAAATAGCAAATGCTGGTGAGGATATGGAGAGATTGGGACTCTCATACACTACTGGTGGGACTGTAAAAGGTACAACCACTATGGAAAACAGTATGGCGATTCCTTCAAAAGTTGGAACTAGAAATACCATTTGATCCAGCTATTCCATTACTAGGTATATATCCTAAAGGATTGAGAGCCAAGACAAGAAGAGATGTATGCACACCCATGTTCATCGCAGCACTATTTACAATAACCAAAAGTTGGAAACAACCTAGGTGTCCATCAACTGAAGAATGGATATCCAAACTATGGTACATACACACAATGGAATACTATGCAATGCTAAAGAATAATGTGGAATCT
>NW_006935786.1:2828-3640 GCF_000298275.1 Orycteropus afer afer
AGGTTTGCTGGTCCGATAGAGCCTGGTAGAACCACTGAGACTATGGCCCCTTGCTGCTCTTAAGGTCTGGAATTGCACCCATGCCTGTGGCTTCCAGCCAAACAATAGATAGGCATATAAGTTGAACATTTACCTGAGGTAGATACACCCCTTGGAGAGAACAAGCATGGGAGAAAGAAGGGCTGCTTTTGCACGGGGAGATAGCTCGGGGGGCAGGAGTGCATGGAGGGATGGATACAGGGAAGAGGTAACTATCAGGAGGAAGTAGGGGAAATGTTGCATTATGGTAAATTGTGGTCAGTGTCATAAGACAAAGCGTATGTGAACTGCTGTATGGAAAGTGTATTTGCTCTGTAAATTTTCACCCAAATCACACTTAAAAAAAAAAAAAAAAGAGAAATCTTTCAATAACCTAACACACCTTAATGAATTAGAAAAAGAAGAAAAAACTAAACCCAATGCTAGCAGAAGGAATAACGCAATAAAGATTAGAACCAAAACCAAACTCACTGTTGTCAAGTCCATTCAAATCACAGTGAACCCTCTTTGAGTTTCTAAGGTGGTATTTCTATGGAAGTAGATTGCCCAATCTTCCTTCTGAGGAGTGACTAGTGGGTTTAACTGCCAGCCTTCTGGTTAGCAGTCAAATTCCTTAGGCACTATGCCACGAGAGCTCCCACATAAAGATTAGAGCAGAAATAAACAAAATAGAAAATAGAACAATAGAAAAAAGCAATGAAACCAAAACTTGGTTCTTTGAAAAGATCAGCAAAATTGACAAACCTTCACTAAACTGGCTAAGAAAATAAGAT
>NW_006935787.1:0-649 GCF_000298275.1 Orycteropus afer afer
AATATGGTATTAGCTCATTATTGTAAAAAAATTAAGGATTGGTTTACATATGGAAGGAAACTTTCTTTGTTGGTTATCAGTGGTGAAAGGGGAGGCGAGGGAACACTGAAAAAAAAAAACCTACCCATGTCACTTTAGTTTTGGGTATTTAACTGAACATAGATTATATTTCAATAAAATGTATTTATTTAAAAAGTAATACTATTTCTAACCAGTAACAAGGAAAAAAATAGTTAAATCACTAGAAGCATATTTCAAAAACAGGAATAAGTACAAAGATTTGCAATTCAAAGAAAAGTATTTACTAAGGGAAAAGCTTTAAAATCATGGGGTTGGTAGATATTAATGATGAGATGCAATCTAAATGAAAGAGGTAAAAATTCTTGCCCAAAAGGGCATGAATTCAGTCAAGAAGAAGATAGAATTACACCGGTAATAAATGATAAAGAACTAAAGAGTGCACTAAATTTAATAAAATATTCAGGATTGATACTGATGGACTAACTAAAACATTATATCTTGACTATGCAGTAATTAAATTAAGCAAAATATGTCAGCCACTCCAGAAAAGCTAATAAGGCTAGAAGGCAGATAAACAATCAGCAAAACAAATATACAGAATATGGAGATAAGAGAGAGAAAGCAAAAG
>NW_006935787.1:3536-4064 GCF_000298275.1 Orycteropus afer afer
CTCCTGAATTTAGAAACTATCTAAAGAATAAATTTCATGCAGTGACCAAAAACCAGAGGAATGGTGGGATGACATCAAGTACACATCATGCATGAAGAAAGCAAAAGGTCATTAAAAAGATAGCAAAAAAACCCACCAAAATGGATGTAAGAAGAGACTCTGAAATGTGCTCTTGAATAGAGATTAGCTCAAGCAAATGGACAATATGACAAGATAATAGAGCTGAACCGAGGATTTCAAAAAGTAGATCAAGAAGACAAAGTCAATTATTATAATGAAATGAGCAAACACCTGGAATTAGAAAACCAATAGGGAAGAATATACTTGGCATTTTTCAAGCTGAAAGAATTGAAGGAAAAAAAAAAAAAATCAAACCTCGGGTTGCAATATCTTTTCACCATGCTTACTCAATCTGTATGCTGAGCAAATAATCCGAGAAGCTGGGCTATATGAAGGAGAGCATGGCATCAGGATGGGAGGAAGACTCATTAACAACCTGTGATATGCAGAGGACACAACTTTGCTTGC
>NW_006935788.1:0-730 GCF_000298275.1 Orycteropus afer afer
TTGCATAGTATTCCATTGTGTGTATGTACCATAGTTTGGTTATCCATTCCTCAACTAATGGACACTTAGGTTGCTTCCGTCTTTTGGCTATTGTAAAAAGTGCTGTGATGAACATGGGTGTGCTTATGTCTGTTTTGTCATGGCCTTCACTTTTTAGGGTATATACCTAGTAATGGAATGGCTGGGTGAAATCATATTTCTAATTCCAGCATTTGAAGGAATCGCCATACTGCTTTCCACAATGGATGTACCATTTTACAGTCCCACCAGCAGTGTATGAGAGTCCCAATCTCTCCACATCCTCGCCAGCATTTGTTATTTTCTGTTTTGTTGGACTTTTCTACTAGTGCTGGAGCAAGATAGTATCTCAATATTGTTTTGATTTGCATCTCTCTATTAGCTAATGATCGTGAGCATTTCTTCCTATGTTTGTTGGCCGCTTGAACATCATCTTGGTGAAGTGCCTATTCAAGTCTTCTGCCCATTTTTTAATTGGATTGTTTGTCTTTTTGTTATTGAGGTGTTGGAGAGTTCTATAAATTCTAGATTTTACCAAATATTTTTTCCCAATCTGTAGTTTCTCTTTTGACTCTTTTGGAGAAATCTTTGGAGGCACATAAAAATTTAATTTTTAGAAGGTCCCAATCATCTGGTTTCTCTTCTGTTGTTCATGCATTTTGAGTTATGCTTGATAGTCCATTTATGCCATATATTAGGGCCCTTAAATTTG
>NW_006935788.1:1608-2333 GCF_000298275.1 Orycteropus afer afer
TTTTTTTAGTTGGTAATTTTTTGATGACCTGTTCAATTTCTTCTTTTGTGATTGGCCTGTTCAACTTGTCCAGATCAATCTGTGTTAGTTTAGGTAAGTGATGTGTTTCTAGAAAACTGTCCATTTCCTCCAGATTTTCAAATTTGGTGGAGTATAATTCTTCATAGTATCCTGATATTATCCTTTTTATTTCAGTTGATTCTGTTGTGATGTCACCCATTTCATTGTTTATTCATGTTATTTGTATTCTCTCCCTCTTTTCCTTTGTTCAATTTGCTAGTGGTTTGTTAATTTTATTGATCTTTTCCAAAAACCAACTTCTGGTCTTGTTGATTTTTTTATATTGCCCTTCTATTTTCTGTTTCATTGATTTCTGCTCGAATCTTGATTATTTCCTTTCTTCTGGTGACTGTAGGCTTTTCTTGCTCTTCTTTCTCCAATTGTTGGAGATATTTGTTTAAAGTGTTGATTTTGGCTCTTTCTTATTTTTTGATGTGTGCATTTATTGCTATAAATTGGCCTCTGATCACTGCCTTTGCTGTGTCCCAAAGATTTTGGTATGTTGTGTTTTCAATTGCATTTTAATCAAGGAATTTTGAATTTCAATTTTGATTTCTTGTCTTACCTAGTCTTTCTCAAGGAGGGTGTTGTCCAGTTTCCAAGTGTTTACTCTTTTCCTGTTGATCTTCCTATTGTTGATTTCTAATTTGATAGCATTATGATCT
>NW_006935789.1:0-1128 GCF_000298275.1 Orycteropus afer afer
AGACCCTCTTCAACAAAGAAAAGGGAAACCAATTAACACAGACACAGAAGATAATCCTGGACCCCTGAGCCTTGAAGGGAAGGATATAGAAGTGGACTAAACCCCAACTAGCAGAAGAATTTGAGTGAATATACCAAAAAAGGAGACAGACGGAGCTGCGGTCTGGCAGCGACCCTGAGTGATCCTGATGGCACAGACAGCTTGGAGATACCCGAGTGGTGGTAAGACCTAAGAATTAACCTAAAAAAAAATCACCCTGCTAGCCAGGGACTGCACGGAGGACCGTGCACGGTGGCTGGGGAAGAAATGGAGAAGATGAAGAGAAAGGTGGGCTGAGCTGTGGACTTTTGCTGTTACGGAGGGTGCCGCCATTTTGAAGGTTTAAAAAGTGGCTTGACTATTTTGGATATTTAAAGAGACAGCATTCTGGCAGATTCCTGGGGCTTAAGAACATGTTCTGCTTTCCAGAAACCTCAAGGACACTCGAGACCTGCAAGACTAACAAGGTACGACATTCCTCTTGTTACTCTGATACCCCACACCCTCTTGGTGAACAGAGGTGTGGTCTACAGGAACTCCATCACAGTCTGTGTGCTCAGACAGAGCCTGGGTGCCTGTGCTGTCCTCCACTGATTTTTTTTTTCCTCTTTTTTATTTTTATTTTTATTTTTTTATTTTTCATTTGTTTTTTTCTGGTGATTAGTTTGCTTGTATTTGTCTGTTTAAAAACAACTAATATTTTAATACTTTTGTGCTTTTTATTATTATACTTAATCTTCCTCTCCCAGGTCCTAGTTTTCAGCATTTTTTCTTTTCCCTGTGCCTGGTTGAAATTTTTATTTATTTTTATTAATTTAAGGTTTTTCTTTTTCTTTTCTCCCTTTTTTCTTGTGGTTAACGCTGTTCCTTGATTTTCTTTTGGCATTTTTCCCATATATTTTTCATTTATTATTCTCCTTCTCTACTTTTTTTTCTTAGTGCCCTATCCCCAGATATTGCAGGTTTTCTTGTTTTTTCTTCTTTTTTTTCCCCTTTTTTCCTTTTTTTTTTTTGGTTACTGTTCCTGTGTGATTACATGGTGTGTTATTCATCCATGGGCTTTTAGTTTTTTGATGGTTATTCAATTGT
>NW_006935789.1:3351-4074 GCF_000298275.1 Orycteropus afer afer
ATGCTAAAGGGAGTCCTTTGAACAGAGAACCAAAAATAGCAAATAACAACCAACCATTAATACAGAAAATGACACAATCCAGAAACTATAGCTGTGGACATATCCAAAGTAAAATGAGCTAACAAGATTGAAAACAGGGAACCAGTGACATCAATTGGCAAGCGAGAACAACTACAAACAAAAAGAGGGAAAAGACTGTAGTTACAGAACTTCTACATGGTGAGAGTTGCAAGATAGAATGGACTGTTCTAAACTCGGGGATAAAATTATAAATCATAGGGTAACTTCAAAGAAAAATTATAAACCATCACATCACAATATAAAAGAGGACAAAGAGTATATACTAAAACAACAGCAACAAAGGAAATGATAACAAAATTCGTAAACATAATGAGCTCAGCACAGAAAATAATATGGAACAAAGAAACCAGGGACACCATGACTATGCAATGCTAAAGAATAATGTAGACTTTTCAAAACACCACATAACATGGTTGAACTTGGAGGACATTATGCTGAGTGAAATAAGTCAATCATAAAAGGACAGATATTGTATTAGTCCATTATTGTAAAAGTTAAGGAAAGGTTTATCTATAGAAGGAAATTTTCTTTGTTGGTTACAAGTGGTGGGAGGGGAGAGGAGGGAAGGCCGTTAGATAGATAGAGATAAGTATTGATTTGGGTGAAGAGAAGGGCAATGTACCAAATGTGAGTGACCAATAT
>NW_006935790.1:0-731 GCF_000298275.1 Orycteropus afer afer
TAGTCTTTGATCTTCATCAGTAAGTGCTTCGAGTGATCTTCACTTTCAGCAAATAAGGTTGTGCCATCTGTGTATCGTAGGTTGTTATCTTCAGTCTTCAATCTCCAATCCTGATGCTGCAATCTTTTTCCTATGATGCAGCTTCTTGGATTATTTGCTCAGTGTACAGATTGAACAAGTGTGGGGAAAGGATACAACCCCAACACACACCCTTCCTAACTTTAAACCATGCAGTATCCCCTTGTTATGTTTGAACAACAGCCTGCTGGTCCATGCACAGATTCCTCATGAACACAATTTAGTGTTCTGGAATTCCCATTCTTTGTAATATTACCCATAATTTATTATGATCTATGCAGTCAAATGTCTTTGCGTAGTCAATAAAGCACAGGTAAACCTCTTTCCGGTATTCCTTGCTTTCAGCCAAGATCCATCTAACATCAGCAATGATATCGCTTGTTCAATGTCCTCTTCTGAATCCAGCTTGAATTTCTGAAAGTTCCCTGTCAATATATCACTGCAAACATTTTTGAATTCTCTTCAGCAAAATTTTACTTGCATATGATATTAATGATATAGTTTGATAATTTCCATATTCTGTTGGATAACCTTCCTTTGGAATGGTAACAAATATCGATGTCTTCAGTGAGTTGGCCATATTTCTTGGCATAAACAAGTAAGTGCCTCCAGCACTGTATCTACTTGGTGAAACATCTCATTCCTCAAAACAT
>NW_006935790.1:3830-4430 GCF_000298275.1 Orycteropus afer afer
TTTTATATATATATATTTATCATTAGAGAATATCTGAAGATATTCTCCCTGTTGGTAGTTTGTATTTTTACTTTTTTATAAAGTATTTGGATGAATAAACTTTTAATTTTTTTAAGTCCCAATTACTTGTTTTGCCTTTGCTGTTTGTACTTTTGTTATTATATTACATAACCCACTGTTGAAAGATAAAACTGACAGCATCATTCCTGCTTTTCTTTTTAAGAATTTTATTATTTTAGATTGCACATTTAGTCCTGAATCATTTTGAATTTGTTTTTGTGAATAGTGTGAGGCATGAATCCTGTTTCATTTTTCTGCATGTAGAAATGCAACTGTCCCAGAACCGTTTATTGAAGAGATTCTTTTCTCACCATAGAATGGACTTAATATCCTTGTCAAAACCAGTTGACCATAGATGTGCAGGTTTATTTTTAGACTCTCAATTTTATTCCTTCTATTCCATTTGCCTATGTGCCTATTGTTATACCAGCACAAGGTTGTTTTCATCACTGTAGATGCATACTACCTTTTAAAAACAATTAGCATGAGTCCTCCCTACTTTGTTCTCTTTCAACAATGGTACGAGAGGTTTCCAACAGG
>NW_006935791.1:0-582 GCF_000298275.1 Orycteropus afer afer
CTTCTACTCCTATTTTGCTGAGAGTTTTGATCAGAAATGGGTGTTGGATTTTATCAAATGCCTTTTCTGCATCAATTGATATGATCATGTGGTTTGTTGCTGTCATTTTTGTAATGTGCTTTTTTATAGTGTCAATTTCTTTGTTCTATATAATTTTCTATGCTGAGCTTGTTTTGTTTATGAATCGTGTTATCCCTTCCTTCATTGCTGTTGTTTTAGTATTTGCTGAATGTTTATGCTGGTCCTCTTTTTTGATTTAAAGATTTGTCATTTTTCTTTGAGGTTACCCTGTGATTTATAGTTTTCTTCCTAAGTTTAGAACAGTCTATTCTATCTTGTAGTTGTCTTGACTTCCCTACCATCTAGAAGTTCTGTAATAACCTAGTTTTTTTCCCCTCTTTTTGGTTGGTAATTGTCCTCATTTGTCAATTGATGTCTCTGGTTCCCTGTTTACAATCTTGTAGGCTTAGTTACTTTGGATACTTCTATAGCTGGGTTGGTTTCTAGATTATATCATCATGTGTGTTAATGGTCAGTTGTTGTTGGCTGTTGTTGCTTCTCTGTCCAAAGGGCTCCCTTTAG
>NW_006935791.1:1965-2808 GCF_000298275.1 Orycteropus afer afer
ACTCAGCATAATGTCCTCCAAGTTCATCCATGTTATGTGGTGTTTTGCAGATTCTACATTATTCTTTAGGGTTGCATAGTATTCCATTGTGTGTAGGTACCATAGTTTGGTTATCCATTCCTCAGTTGATGGACACCTAGGTTGTTTTCAACATTTTGCTGTTGTAAATAGTGCTGCAATGAACATGGGTGTGCATATGTCTCTTCTTGTCATGGCTCTCACTTCTTTGGGATATATACCTAGTAATGGAATGGCTGGGTCAAATGGTATTTCTGTTTCCAGCTTTTTAAGGAATCGCCATACTGCTTTCCACAGTGGTTTTACCATTTTACAGTCCCACCAGCAGTGTATGAGAGTCCCAGTCTCTCCTCATCCTTGCCAGCATTTGTTGTTTTCTGTCTTGTTGAACTATGCTACTAGTGCTGGGGCAAGATGGTATCTCGTTGTTTTGATTTGCATGCCTTTAATGGCTAATGATCGTGAGCATTTCTTCATATGTTTGTTGGCTGCCTAAATATCTTCTTTGGTGAAGTGTCTATTCATGTCTTCTGCCTATTTTTTGATTGGATTATTTGTTATTTTATTATTGAGGTGTTGGGGATTTCTATAAATTCTAGAGATAAGTCCCTTGTCAGATATATCATTGCTGAATATTCTTTGCCAATCTGTAGGTCCTCTTTTGACTCTTCTGGAGAAGTCTTTGGAGGCACATAAAAATTTAGTTTTTAGAAGGTCCCATTCATCTAGTTTATCTTCTGCTGTTTGTACATGTTGGGTTATGCATGATAGTCTCTTTATGCCATAAATTAGGGCCCCTAAATTTACTCCTAGTTTTTCCTTGAG
>NW_006935792.1:0-1392 GCF_000298275.1 Orycteropus afer afer
CCTGTGATATGCTGACGACACAACTTTGCTTGCTGAAAATGAGGATGACTTGAAGCACTTACTGATAAAGACTGAAGACTGCAGTCTGCAGTATGGATTACATCCATATATAAAGAAAATAAAAATCCTCACAACTGGACCTATAAGCAGCATCACGATAAGTGGAGAAAAGATTAAAGTTGTCAAAGACTTCACATTACTTCTACAATCAATGCCAATGGAAGCAGCAGTCAGGACATCAAATGACATATAGCACTGGGCAAATTGGCTGCAAAGGACCTCTTTCAAGTACTGAAGAACAAAGATGTCTCCTCGAGGAGTAAGGTACTCCTGATGCAAGCTATAGTATTTGCAATTGCCTCATATGCATCGGAGAGCTGGATAATGAAAGGAAGACTGAAGAAGAGTTGATGCTTTTGAGCTGTTGTGTTGGCGAAGAATGCTGAATGTACCGTGGACTGCTAAAAGAACTAACAGACCTGTCCTTGAGGAAGCACAGCTGGAATGCTCCTTGGAAGCCAGAGTGGTCAGATTTCCTCTCACCTACTTTGGTCATGTTGTTAGAAGGGACAATTCCTTGGAGAAGTATGTCATGCTTGGTAAGGTGGAGGATCGATGAAAGAGAGGAAGGCCACCAACGAGGTGGATTGACAAGGTGGCAGCGGTGATGGGCTCAAGTATAGCAGGGATTGTAGAGCTGGTGCAGGACCAGGCGGTGTTTCATTCTGCTGTGCATGGTGTCACTATGAGTTGGAGATGACTCTATGGCACCTAACAAAAACAACAATACTGGAATTGTACATAAGTTGGACCTTCCTAACCTGAGCGACTGTGTCAGTAACTCTGTGCTCCCTGCTGTGGCAGGAGGCCTGGAGGTAGGTCTGGGCACTGCTCCTCTTTGGCCCCTAGGGGGAGCTATGACCCTGCCTGAGCCCTGAGGCTTGTGGGGGAGGGGCATGTAGGGCCCAGGGCCTGAGACAAGCATGGGCCTCAGGTTTGCTCCTTTTTCTAGCTGGGAGGTGTCTGTGGATGACTCAGGACACAAGTCCACTCCACACTGAATTTCCCAACAGTCCGTAGGCTCCTGTCCCCTGGTCCTCTTGTTATTCTCTTGTAGCCCTTTGTCAGGCCCAGCTCTGTAATGGCCCCCACATGTGTATGTGAGATTTCATGGGGAGGGCTGGGGCCCATGCCTCCTGGATTCTCCTCAGCACCCACTGAGGGGTGCTTCCTCCGTGGTTGGTGTGAAATTCTGCACTCTCAGGAAGCCCTGCTTCCAGGGGTGGAGGAGCCCACAGGGAGCAGGGGCTGGAGTGGGGTCTGCTCGGGAAGGAACCTGGGGGACGGTGGTTGTGCTGGGGGCTGTCAGGTCCATTCCGACTCACAGCTACC
>NW_006935792.1:2042-2647 GCF_000298275.1 Orycteropus afer afer
TCAGGGCCAGAAAACCCAGTGCCCCATTTCTCTCACCCACAGAACAGACACTAAGCAGGGAGATGCCACCCCACTCTTCCTGAGTCACCATGAGCTGTGGGCTCCAATGCTTGGTGGTCCTTTGCCTTCTGGGGACAGGTGAGTCCTGGCTCAGGTGGACATCCCCACCCTGACACGTCTACCTTTTCCTTCAAATCCTCCTTGTGAGAATGTCCCCTTGGCTCACTTTGCTTTCTTGTCCCCACAGGCTCCATGGACACAGGAATTACCCAGACACCAAAGTCCCTGGTCACAGGCATGGGGAACAAGAGGTCTTTGAGGTGTGAACAGACTCTGGGACACAATGCCATGTACTGGTATAAACAGGTCCTGGAGAGGTCTCCAGAGCTCATGTTTCTGTACAGCTACAAGGAGGTCTCTGCAAATGAAACTGTCCCGAGTCACTTCTCCCCTGAGAAGCCCGACAGCTCCCACCTGTACCTCCACGTGGACGCCCTGGAGCCTGGAGACTCGGCCGTGTACCTGTGTGCCAGCAGCAAGGACACAGCCCTGCAGAGCCTCCACCGCCCTGAGCACAAACCACGGCCCAGCAGGAAGCTGGGGTG
>NW_006935793.1:0-666 GCF_000298275.1 Orycteropus afer afer
GTCCATTTCCATGTCCTTCCCTTCAAAGGCCAGGGGTCCAGGATTATCTTCTGTATCTGTGTTAGTCTGTTCCCCTTTTCTTTGTTGAAGCAGGTCTGTGCAGTCTTTCTGCCTATTCTGCTATCTTACTGTATGTAACTCCTATAAGTCTCTTTTTATCTTTCATTTCTGTTGTGTAAATACCGAAGAGTAGAATTGCTGTCATAGGGACAATATGTATATGACTTTTTAAGAATTCTTCAGACTGTCTTGAAAGTGTTTATAATAGTGAAACCTGTGAGAGCCAGAACTCAACAAGACTGCCTTATTCTTCTCTCTCTTGCAGTGTGCCACCTCGACAGGGTGCAGTCTTACCCCTTTTCTACCTCTCTTTATTTGTGGGAAACATGTGAGTGTTCCTTCTCTGCCAGGTCCCTGCCCTTAGACATGTTCCCACTTTCACAGGTTTTACTGGAATATTTCATGTTCCCACCAACAATGTATGAGTGTTACAGTTGCTCTACATACTTGCCAACATTTCATGTCACCAGTTTTTTCAGTTGTTGCCTTTCAGACAGGTGTCTAATCATAGCTCTTTGTGGTTTAATTTGCATTTTCCTGATGACTAGTGATGCTGAGCATTTTTTTTTCATGTGCTTATTGGCAATTTGTATATCTTTGTGCATT
>NW_006935793.1:1641-2765 GCF_000298275.1 Orycteropus afer afer
CCTATATGAATATCCAGTTGTTGCAGCACAATTTTTGGGAAGAATTCTTAGAGATTTTTGAGAGAGAGATGGATCACCACTTCAAGCCTCCTGTGGAGTTGAATGGGACAGACACTCAGAATCAGAGGAGAGGTGGATAGATAGACGATACACAGAGTTATACTTGTGACACTGATCAAGCCATTTGGATTCATTCATGCCTGAGTCCTGCAATCAGCTTCAATTCTTCCTTGTTTGGGGCCAATACATTCTCCTTGATGCATAAATGATTTCAAGTTGGCTTCTCATCACTTATAGCCTTAAGATACTTGGATGGTACACCTGGAAAAATGTTACTCATCCCTCAGGTTTTAGGATAAAGACTGTTACCTAACCATACTAATTTAAGTACCCTTTTTTATATACTTTCCTACCACATCATTTCAGTGGTCAGTTTGGTTTTATGTATTCCTTGGTGGACTGGAATCTCAGTGAAGATGGAGACCTTGTCTGCTCTGCTCATTGCCATACCACCAGCTATCTGAATAGCTCATAGTCTTTAATAATTGTCCAGTAAATATTTGTTCAAGGACTAAAACAATGACTGAATGCAGCTCACTCTTTTAATGTTCTTCCCATTTTGAGTCATGCCACATCAACAAGTAAAGGTCCTGAAAGCTTTAGTCCATCCATGTCATTAAGGTTGACTCTCCTTTGAGGACTGGAAGTAATTACTGATGAAGATCAGCCTTCAGTGTAAATTACTCTTCAACATAAAGAAAACAAAAATCCTCACAACTGGACTACTAAACAGCATCACAATAAAGGGAGAAAAGATTGATGTTGTCAAGGATTTTGTTTTCTTGGATCTGTAATCAATGCCCATGGAAGCAGCAGTCAAGAAATCAAAGGATGTATTGCATTGGGCAAATCTGCTGCAAAATACCTGTTAAAAAGCAAAAATGTCACTTTGAGGACTAAGGAGTTTCTGACCAAAGTCATGGCATTTTCAATGGTCTTACCACCAACCACTCCTCGGAAGGAAGGTTGGGCAATCTATTTCTGTAGTGATACTGCTTTAGAAACCCAAGGAGGGATCACTATGAGTTGGATCCACCTCGACGGCAGTGAGGTGTTTTTTTTTT
>NW_006935794.1:0-846 GCF_000298275.1 Orycteropus afer afer
GTGAGAATGGCCAGACTTCATCTCACCTATTTCGGTCATGTTGTCAGAAGGGACCATTCCTTGGAGAAGGATGTCATGCTTGGTAGGGTGGAGGGCCAATGAAAGAGGGGAAGGCCTTCAATGAGATGGATTGACACAGTGGCTGCGATGATGGGCTCAAGTATAGCAGGGATAGTGGAGCTGGCGTGGGATTGGGCAGTGTTTCGTTCTGCTGTGCATGGGGTCACTATGAGTCAGAAACGACTCGAGGGCACCTAACAACAACAACAACAAAGAATGTTGATGAGATCTGGATTAGGATTTCATTGAATGTATAAATTGCTTTGGGTAGAACTGACATTTTCACAGTGTTCAATCTTCCTATCCTTGAGTATGGTATGTTTCTCAATTTATGTAGATCTCTTATGGTTTCTTGAAGTAGTTTTTTATAGTTTTCTTTGCAGAGGTCTTTTGTGACCCTGGTGAGATTTATTCCCAAGTATTTTATTTTTTTGGTTGCTATTGTAAACAGTATTGATTTCCTTATTTCTTTTCCAGCAATCTCTTTGCTGGTGTAGAGGAATCCAACTGATTTTTGGATGTTGATCTTATATCCTACCACGATGCTAAATCTCTCAATTAGTTCCCATAGATTTTTGACTGAGTCTCTTGGATTTTCTAGCCATAGGATCATATGATCAGCAAATAGGAATAGTTTGACCTCTTTCTCCCCAATTTGAATGCCTTTGATTTCCCTTCCTTGTCTTATGGCCCTGGGTAGGACATCCAGTACAATGTTGAATACAAATGGTGATAGCGGGCATCCTTGTCTGGTTCCTGTTCGCAAGAGGAATGGTTTCAGTCTCT
>NW_006935794.1:1681-2421 GCF_000298275.1 Orycteropus afer afer
TAACATATGGTCTATCATGGAAAATGTTCCATGTGCACTGGAAAAGAATATATATTGTGCTGCTGTTGGGTGAAGTGCTCTGTAGATGTCTATAAAGCCAAGTTGATAAATTGTGTTGTTTAGCTCTTCTGCATCTTTGCTGAGTTTCTTTCCAGTTGTTCTTTCTTTCATTGAAAGTGGTGTATTTAAGTCTCCCACTATGACTGTGGAGTCATCTATTTAGCTTTTCAACTCTTTTAATGTCTGATTTATGTATTTTGGGGCTCTTTCGTTGGGTCCATAGATATTTGTTATAGTTATATCTTCTTGTTCACCTGATCTTTTAATCATTATATAATGTCCTTCCTTGTCTCATATGGTGGTTTTTGTGTTAAAGTCAATTTGATCAGAAATTAATATTGCCACTCCTGCTCTCTTACACTTGCCATTTGCTTGATGTATCTTTTTCCAACCTTGATTTTTAGTCTATTTTTGTCTTTATCTCTAAGGTTTGTCTCTTTTTTTTTATTTTTTATTGTGATTTGGGTGAAGATTTACATTGCAAATTCACTTTCCATACAGCAGTACACATATACTTTGTCTCATGTCATTGACCACAGTTTACCACAATGCAACAGCTCCTCTCCCACTTCTTCCCAACAATTACCTCTTTCCAGTGTCTATCCCTCCATAGACTCCTGCCCCCTGAGCTATCCCCTGTGCATAAACAGCCCTTCCTTCTCCCATGATTGTTCTCTCCA
>NW_006935795.1:0-644 GCF_000298275.1 Orycteropus afer afer
GCAAGCCACACCCCTAGGGAAACTCCCTTTCAATGGGTTGGCTGCATGAATATACATATACATATACATCTGATCCCATCATTGGAACAACATACATCACAATTGCTTAAATCACACAGAATTGTGGTCCAGCCAAGTTGACACACATCTCCAACTATCACACTGCTCATGTTTTGTTTAGTTTTTTTGTTCTGTTTTCATTTAAGTATGACTCTTCGTTGTTAAAGTATGAAGTTCTCTCATGTAGACTAACTTAAATTAATTCATACACTACCATGAGGTGGGCATGCTATGTATATTTGTACATAAAGGGGTAAACTGAGGCTGAGCAAAGTTTAAAGCACTCACATGGTTTTGAATGATGAAGAACACAGTATTCTAACCCCAGATTTGGTTCTTTCTCTGTAAACCAGTGGTTTTCAAAGTATATAACCATGATTCTCAACCATTAGATTCTACACCTTAGAATCTCTTGGAAAGCATAAAAATCCTGATGCCCAGGCTCTTCCCCAGGCCAATTAAGCCAGACTCTCTGGGAGAGAGGCCCAGGCACCAGTGTTTTTAAAACTCCCCAAGAGATTCCAGTGGCAACCAAGATTGAAACCCCTGCAATAGATGGATTTCCTCAAGAATGAGACTATTTT
>NW_006935795.1:1979-2904 GCF_000298275.1 Orycteropus afer afer
CAAAATAAAAATCAAATGGTAGCACTGAAGCATTTACACAAAAACAAAATGATTCACAAAAGTAAAATTTATCATTAATTTATATTAGTCCAGGAACAGCAGCAATTGAAACGATACCCCACTCATGCCAGGACTAACGACACAGATAATAGAGTTCATTTTCAGTCTGAAAATTGTGAGAATTCTGATTTTTTTTTCTTTTTTTTTTTTGCCTTCCCTTCCACCCAAGATAATATGTGTCTACCCTCTAGTTAGTGGTTTACCCTCCATTCCCCTCCTGCTGCTGGTAACCATCAAAGAATATTTCTTTCTGTGTGAAACACTTTTCTTGGCATTTTACAATTTTGGTCTCATGTAATATTTGCCCTTTTGTGATTGACTAAATTCATTTAGCATAATATCCTCCTGGTTCATCTGCATTATGTGATGTTTCATGGATTTATCATTGTTCTTTAATGTTGTGTAGTATTCCATTGTGTGTATGTACCATAGTTTGTTGATGGCCATTTAGGTTGTTTTCATCTTTTTGCTATTGTGAATAGTGCTGTGATGAACATGTGTTCATGTATCTGTTCATGTCACGGCTCTTATTTCTCTAGGACCTATACCTAGTAGTGGAATTGATGGATCATACTTCTATTACTAGCTTTTTAAGGAAGTGTCATACCATTTTCCACAGTGATTATATCATTTCCAGTCCCACCAGCAGTGTATGAGGGTTCCAGTCTCTCTACACCCTCACCAACATTTGTTGTTTTCTGTTTTTTTTTAACTTTGCTATTAATGCTAGGATGAGATGCTATTTCATTGTGTTGATTTGTATCTCTGTAATGACTAATGATTGTAAATATTTCTTTATGTGTTTGTTAGCTGCCTAAATATCTTTTTTTTATACCTAATTGTTTAGCCTGTCCACCTATCTATC
>NW_006935796.1:0-1257 GCF_000298275.1 Orycteropus afer afer
TTAAAAGATTGAAAAGCTAAATAGATGACTCCACTCTCATAGTGGGAGATTTTAATGCACCACTTTCTTTGAAAGATAGAACAACTGGAAAGAAACTCAATAAAGATGCAGAAGAGCTAAATAATACACTTCACCAACTGGGCCTTATAGATAACTACAGATCACTTCACCAAACAGCAACACAATATACATCCTTCTCCAGTGCACATGGAACTTTTTCCATAATAGACCATACGTTAGGCCATAATGCAAGCCTTAATAAATTTAAAAACATTGAAATACTGAAAAGCATCTTCTCAGATCATAACGCTATCAAATTAGAAATCAACAATAGGAAGATCAACAGAAAAAGAGTAAACACGTGGAAACTGAACAATACCATCCTAGAGAAAAACTGGGTAAGAAAAGAAATAAAAGTAGAAATTCAAAAATTCCTTGAATCAAACAAAAATGAAAACACAACATACAAAAATCTATGGGACACAGCAAAAGCAGTGATCAGAGGCCAATTTATAGCAATACATGCACACATCAAAAAAGAAGAATGAGACAAAATCAATACTTTAAACCAAAATCTCCAACAATTAGAAAAAGAACAGCAAGAAAAGCCCACAGTCACCAGAAAAAGGAAATAATCCAGATTCGAGCAGAAATCAATGAAACAGAAAATAGAAAGAAAATAGAAAAAAATCAATAGGACCAGAAGTTGGTTTTTTGAAAAGATCAATAAAATTGACAAGCCTCTGGCAAATTTAACAATGGAACAGAGGGAGAGAATACAAATAACACGAATAAGAAATTAAATGGGTGACATCACAACAGAACCAACGGAAATAAAAAGGATAATATCAGGATACTGTGAAGAACTCCAATAAATTTGAAAATTTGGAAGAAATGGACAGATTTCTAGAAACACACCATTTACCTAAACTGACACAGACTGATGTGGAAGAGTTGAACAGGCCCATTACAAAAGAAGAAATTTAAAAAGTCATCAAAAAATTACAAACTAAAAAAAGCCCTGGCCCAGATGATTTCACTGGAGAATTCTACAAAACATTCAGAGAAGAACTGACACCAATCCTACTCAAACTATTACAAAACATAGAAAAGGACGGAATCCTCCCTAACTCATTTTATGAAGCAAGCATAACCTTGATACCAAAACCAGGAAAAGACATCACTCAAAAGGAAAACTACAGACCAATATTCCTTATGAATATAGATGCAAAAATCTTCAACAAAACCCTAGCCAAT
>NW_006935796.1:3602-4280 GCF_000298275.1 Orycteropus afer afer
CTGCCTGGTATTGGTTTAATGACAGATACATAGACCAATGGAATAGAATTGAGAACCCAGAAAGAGATCCATCGACCTATAGTCAGCTGATCTTTAACAAAAGCCCAAAATCCATTAAATGGGGAAGACAGCATTTGTTTAATAAATGGTGCGGGCAAAATAGGATATCCATTTGCAGAAAAATCAAACAAGACCTGTACCTCACACCATACACAAAAACAAACTCCAGATGGATCAAAGACTTAAATGTGAAACCTAAATCTATACAGTTCCTTAGGGAAAATACAGGGACAAATTTAAGGGCCCTAATATATAGCATAAATAGACTATCAAGCATAACTCAAAATGCATGAATAGCAGAAGATAAACCAGATGATTGGGACCTTCTAGAGATTAAATTTTTATGTGCCTCCAAAGACATCTCCAAAAAAGTCAAAAGAGAACCTACAGATTGGGAAAAAATATTTGGTAATAACATATCTGATAAAGGACTTATCTCTAGAATTTATAGAAAACTCCAACACCTCAATAAAAAAAAGGCAAACAGTCCAATTAAAAAATGGGCAGAAGACATGAATAGGCCCTTCACCAAGAAGGATATTCAAGCGGCCAACAAACATATGAAGAAATGTTCATGATCATTAGCTATTAGAGAGATGCAAATCAAAACAACAATGA
>NW_006935797.1:0-1467 GCF_000298275.1 Orycteropus afer afer
ATTTTATCAAATGCCTTTTCTGCATCAATTAATATAATCATATGGTTCTTTTCCTTTGTTTTGTTTATGTGGTGGATTACATTGATTGACTTTCTGATGTTGAACCACCCTTGTAAACCTGGTATGAATCCCACTTGGTCCGGGCATATTAGTTTTTTTATATGTTGTTGGATATGTTCTTTTGTTGTTCTATTGCTAGTTGTTGGGGTTGATGACTTAGAGCGTTGATTTTGTTTCTTTCCTCTTTTTTTGATATATGCATTTATTGCTATAAACTGTCCTCCAAGTACTGCTTTCTCTGTGTCCCATAGGTTTTGGTAGGATGTATCTTCATTCTCATTAGTTTCTAGGAATTTTTTTATTTCAGTTTTTATCTGTTCTGTAACGCAGTAGTTTTTGAGCAGTGAGTTGTTCAGCTTCCGTATGTTTGATACTTTTTCCTTGCTCTTTCTATTATTAATTTCTAGTTTTATAGCATTGTGGTCCGAGAAGATGCTTTGCAATATTGCAATGCTTTTGAATTTATTGAGGCTTGTTTTATGTCCTAGCATATGGTCTATTCCACAGAAGGATCCATGTGCACTGGAAAAGAATGTGAATTGTGTTTGTGTTGGGTGAAATGCTCTGTATATGTCTATGAGGTCCAGTTGGTTGATTGTACTGTTGAGTTCTTCTGTATCCTTGCTGAGTTTTTTTCCAGTTGACCTGTCCCTCCTTGAAAGTGGTGTTTTAAAGTCTCTTACTACTATTGTAGAGTTGTCCTATTATCCCTTTTAATTCCATTAATAGTTGCTTCACGTATTTTGGAAAACTTTCATTGGGTGCATAAATATTTATTATTGTAACATCTTCTTCTCAATTGACCATTTCAGCATCATATAATGTCCTTCCTTGTCTCTTATGATGTTTTTCAACTTAATGTCTATTTTATGAGAAATCAATATTGCTACTTCTGCCCTTATTTGGTCTCCATTGGTTTGGTATATTCTTTTCCATCCCTTAACTCTTAATTTGTTTTTATCTTTGTGTCTAAGGAGGGTCTCTTGTAGGCAGCATATCGATGGATCTTCTTTTCTTATCCAGTCTGCCACTCTCTTTCTCTTGATAGGTGCATTTAGTCCATTCAGATTGAGTGTAATTAGTGATAGGTATGAATTGATTGCTGTCAATCTATTGTGTTTTTTGTCATGTTGTTGGTGTTTCTTTGGTCCTTATACTTTTCTGTGCTGAGTTCGGTTTGCTGGCTAATGCTTTCTCCCTTTTCTTCTTTATAGTTGGTTTTGTGCTTATTAAATCCATGTTTTCCTTCCTTCTGGATCTGCTTAGAAGAATTGTTGCTTTTCTCTGTGGTTACCTTGGATTATATTCTTGTCTCCACATTTTGAAAATAGTGCATACTACAAGCTGACTTGACGGCAAAACAACAAAAACAACAACACAAAGACATTGTCCTGTTTTCCTCTGATA
>NW_006935797.1:2307-2949 GCF_000298275.1 Orycteropus afer afer
AAGTGGATGACAGGAGCAGCTGGGCACCATCTACTTCTTCTGGTCTCATAGTCGTATAGGCTGCAGATTCGATGGTGTACCAGTCCCTTGGACTATTTGTTCCCATGAATTTTTGGTTTTCTTCATTCTTCTTTGCTCTGGAAGAGGAGAGACCCATCGTTGCATCTAGATGGCAGCTTGCAAGCTTTTAAGATACCATTCACTACTCACCAAAGTAGGAGGTAGAACAATGTTTTGTGCAGTATGTTATGCCAATTGAGCTTGATGTCCTATGCGACTATGGTCCCAAGCCCACAGGTTCAACTATTCGGACCCTCTTGGAGCTGGATGTTACCAAGCAGTGACTACAACCTTGCCCCTTGTCAGTTCTACTATACACATGGGAATTCAGATCATACCCATAAACTTATAGGACCATTGTCTGCAAACCCTAAATCTGTTCTTGGGTACACTCCTCACTTCATAGACATACCTAATAGTTCAGCCTGTCCACCTATCTATCCACCTGTATACCCATGTTTGCCTTCACTGACAACACCATACTATATGTGAAAAAGCGTTCATTTTTGTTGTCTGTACCTCACACATACCTCTCTATGTCTTTCTCTTCCTCAATGCCACTATATTGATCACTCACATTTG
>NW_006935798.1:0-748 GCF_000298275.1 Orycteropus afer afer
AAGTAGTTTTTTATAGTTTTCTTTGTAGAGGTCTTTTGTGTCCCTGGTAAGATGTATTCCCAAGTATTTTATTTTTTTGGTAGCTATTGTAAATGGTATTGATTTCCTGTGGATGATGCTCTTGATGTCATCCCACAATTCCTCTGGTTTTTGGTCATTCGTGTTCAATGTATCAAATCTATTCTTTAGATGGATAGTCTCTAAATTCAGGAGGGATATATTCAAGATCATATTTTGGCTCTCGTGGACTTGTTTTAACTGTCTTCAGCTTCAACTTGAATTTGCATATGACCAGTTGATGGTCTATTTCACAGGCAGCTCCTGGCCTTGTTTTGGCTGAAGATATTGAGCTTCTCCATCACCTCTTTCCACAGATAGAGTCGATCTGACTCCTGTGTACTCCATGTGGTAAAGTTCACATGTATAGCCACCATTTATGTTGTTGAGAAAAGGTATTTGCAATGAATAAGTCATTGGTCTTGCAAAATTCTATCACATGATTTCTAGCATTGTTTCTAATACCAAGACCATATTTTGCAACTACTGGTGATTCGTCTTTGTTTCCAACTTTTGCATTCCAATTACCACCAAAAACTATATATAGAGAGAAATGATCAGTGGTTATCAGGTGTTCAGGGAGAGTAGGCTGGGATGATTAGATAGAGCACAGGGCATTTTTAGGGCAGTGAAATTATTCTGTATATCATAGCAATGGACACGTGACATTATGCACTTGCCAAAACCCATC
>NW_006935798.1:2153-2900 GCF_000298275.1 Orycteropus afer afer
TGCATCTAGATGGCTGCTTGCAAGCTTTTAAGATCCTAGTCACTACTCACCAAAGTAGGATGTGGAACAATGTTTTTGTGTAGTATGTTATGCCAACTGAGCCCAATGCCCCTGTAACTATGGTCTTGAGCCCACAGGTCCAACTACTCATTCCCCCTGAATAGCTAGCTGTTGCCAAGAACTGACTGCAACCTTGTCCCTTGTCAGCTTTCCTATATACCTGGGAATTCTTACAGAACATACCAATACACTTATATAAATATTGTCTGCCAATCCTATACATGGTCTTGGGCACACTCCCCCATGCATAGACATAACTAATAGTTCAGCCTGTCCATCCATCTATCCACCCGTATATCCATGTTTGCCTTCACTGACAATGCAGTACTGTACATGCAAAAGAGTTCATCTTTGTTGTCTGTACCTCCCATGCACCTCTCTATGTCTTCCTCTTCCTCCATGCCACTGTGTTGATCACTCACATTTGGTACATTGCCCTTCTCCTCACCCAAATCAATACTTGTCTCTACCTATCTAACAAGTCACCACAGTCACCACAGTAGGACAAACCGACAGACAAGTTTAGAAACTTGTCTGTCGGTTTGTCCTACTGTGGTGACATGTAGACGTGAGTTTTAGGCTGAGCCTCTGGTGTTTAAAACCCAGCGAGATGCACATGGTGCACAGGTAACAGTCCAGCTTATAGACTAAGACAGACAAGGAAGAAGGAAGAGGCCGTCCACTTCT
>NW_006935799.1:0-2934 GCF_000298275.1 Orycteropus afer afer
CTTTCTAAGCTAAGTGACTCATTTTCCTCCTCTGTATTAGACAACGTTTCAGAACTAGTCATAAAGCTGTGCAATAATGTATCAGACAGTGTTTCTCTGCTATTCATAAGGTTTTCCCTGGCCAATACTTTGAGAAGTGGATGGCTTCCTCCTTCTTCCTTGTCTGCCTCAGGCTGCAAGCTGGGCTGATACCTGTGCACCATGTGCACCCCACTGGGTTTGAAACACCAGTGGCACAGCCTCAAGACTCATAGCAACATGTCACCACAGTAGGACAAATCAACAGACAAGTTTGTCTCCCTTAGCTGTTGGAAACCCCTCCAACCACCCTTACCTGGATCCCTGTGGCTAACTCCTTAATCTGTTCCAGTCCCCTTTTCCTTTTCTGTCCTCTCCCTGCTTCCCACTTTGCTGCTTGGGGGGGGTGGTGGCCTGGGTTCCCTCTCCTCACCTGGCTCCCTGCAGTTGAATCCTCGATCTGTACCTATCCCCTTTGCCTTTTCTGTCCTCTCCCTGACTTCCCACCTCGCTCCTTGTGGGGCATGGCCTGGATTCTCTCTCTTCACCTGGGTCCCTGCGGCTGACTCCTCGATCTGTTCTGGTTCCCTTTGCCTTTTCTGTCCTCTCCCTGACTTCCCACCTCGATCCTTGTGGGGCATGGCCTGGATTCTCTCTCTTCACCTGGGTCCCTGCGGCTGACTCCTCGATCTGTTCTGGTTCCCTTTGCCTTTTTTTTTTTTTTTGTCCTCTCCCTGCTTCCCTCCTCGCTGCCTGATCTTAGGTCCTTGGAATCCAAATGAGAATGCTATCACTTTAAAATCCAAAATGGCTGCCACTTGTAAACATTCAAAATGGCTGCACCTTCGGTCACTTTAAATATCCAAAATGGCCACCCCTTGTAAACAATCAAAATGGCTGCGCCCTGGGTCACTTTAAACATCCAGAATGGTTGCCACATGTAAACAATCAAAATGGCTGCGCCCTCCAGACAAACAAGAAGGTCAGCGAAAATAACAAGAAAACCTGCAATATCTGCGGATAGGGCAATAAGAGAAAAAAATGCAGAGAAGAAGAATAATAAGGAAAAAATAATGGGCAAAATGCAAAAAGAAAAACAAGTAATGGGGTTAACCATGAGAAAAAAAGCAGAAAAAAAAAGAAAAGAGAAAAAAAAATTGCAACCAGGAACAGATAAAAGAAAAAAGCTGAAAACTAGGCCCTGGGAGGGCAAGAACAAAGAATAATAATAAAAAGGACAAAAGTATTAATAATAGAAGTTCTTTTAAAACAGACAAAAGCAAGCAAACTAAAACCAGAAAAAAGAAAGAGAAAAGAAAAAAAAATCAGGGGAGGGCAGGGCAGGGCACCCAGGCTCCAGCCAAGCACACTGAGTGGAATGGAGTTCCTGCCGGCCTAGAAGGTGGGTGGGAGTCCGGGATGGCCGAACCTCTGTTCACCAAGTGGGTGTGGGGTATTAGAGTAACAATACCCCTTGTTGCAGGAGTGGGACAGAAGAAATACCTGGGGCAGCGAGGTCTCTGTTGGGATGGGAAGGGTTGCTGTGCAGAGCCCAGGGTGAGTGGCAGGTATTGGGTAAGTCTTTAGGCCTTCCAGTAAACTGTGAGGGAGGGGAGGAGGAAGGTAGGCAGACCAGTGACCATGGAGCCAATCCTGACTCACAGCACCCCGTGTGTGTCAGAGTGGACTTGCACCCCATGGGAGTTCAGTGACTGATTTTTAGTCTTCGCAGGTGCCCCTGGGTGGCCTCAAACCACAAACCTTTCAGCTGGCAGTCAAGTGTAGTTAAGTTAAACAAGATAAAATAGTACAAAAAAAGGACTAGAACACAGAGCCAGAAAAATCTCCCTTAGTAAAAGTTGTATTGGAACCACTAATAAAAAAGTCAAAAGAATTCTATTTAGTTACCTTCAATGGACTGAGAGACAAATCAAGGAAAACACCAACAAAACTCCAGAAGAATTTAGAAAAATACAAGAACTGACAAAACAAGGGAAGAATTAGAAACCATACAAAAACAGCAAAAAGATATCCAGAAGATCAATATAGTAAGGCTTCAGAAATAGATAAAACATGGAAAAGGCAAATGAGTAGAACTGAATCAATGGAAGACAGAATTAGTGAGATTGAAGATAGATTCCTCAATACTACTTTATTAAGTGAACAATTAGAACAAAGAACAAACAAAAATGAAGAAAGCCTATTTATGTGGGACATCATCTACAGAAATAATTTAAATGTGATCAAATTCCAGTACAGAAAGAGGAGAAAACTGTTGAAGAGTTCTTAGATGAGAACTTCCCTAATATGAAGAAAGATGAGAAGATATGCATTCAAGATGTTCAATGAACCCCCCAAACAGAATAGACCCTGAAAGAAAATAATCAAACAACTTTCCAAAACCAAAGACAAAGTAAGAATCCTAAAAGCAGCACAGGAAAAATGAAACGTTACCTACAAAGGGCAACAAATAAGACTGAACTCTGATTTCTCAACAGAAACCGTGCGGGTGAGAAGGCAATGGGATGCCCTACCCAGTCCTCCACCGATTTTTTCTTTCTTTCTTTTCTTTTCCGCTTTCTTTTTCCCGGTGATTAGTTTGCTTGTATTTGTCCATTTCAAACCAACTATTATTATTAATACTTTTGTCTTCTTTATTATTATTCTTAATATTCCCCTACCAGGTCCTAGTTTTCAGCATTTTTTTTCTTTTCCCTGGGCCTGGTTGAAATTCTGCCCCTGCCCCCAATTTAAAGTTTTTTTTCTTCCCCCCCCTTTTTTTTCGTGACTAACCCCATTCTTTGTTTTTCCTTTTGCATTCTTCCTGTTTCTTTCTTCATTTATTATTCTCCTTCCCTACTTTTTTTTTTCTCCTTAATGCCCTGTTGTTGTTGTTGTTATGTGCCGTCGAGTCAA
>NW_006935800.1:0-430 GCF_000298275.1 Orycteropus afer afer
TCAGGGAAGTTCTCCTCCAGCAAATCTTGGACAATTTTCTCAGTGGTTTTGTTTTTCTCTCCCTGTTCTGGAATTCCAAGACACTTATGTTATTCCTTTTGATTCCATCCCACATAAACCTTAGGCTTTCTTCATTTTGTTTTGATTTTTTTTCTGATTGATCCTTTTCCAACAAAGTATTCAGGCATTTGTCTCCAATCTCACTAATTCTGTCTTCCATTACATCAATTCTTCTCCTTTGCCCTTGCAATGTGTTGTCTATTTCTGACAATTTAGTACTAATCTTCTGAATTACTGTCTGTACATTTAGAATTGTTTCTAATTTTTCATTTATTTTGTCATTTTGTTCTTGTATTTTCTTCCAAAATTCTTCTAAGGATTTTTCTGTGTTTTGTTTGGTCTGTCTCTCAATCCTTTGAAGATACTTAAA
>NW_006935800.1:1095-2111 GCF_000298275.1 Orycteropus afer afer
GAGAGTGCTGTCTCTTTAAATATCCAAAATAGTCAAGCTGCTTTTTAAACCTTCAAAATGGCGATGCCCTCTGGACTGCCAAAAGTCCACAGTTCAGCCCATTTTTCTCTTCACCTTCTCCGTTTGTTCCCCAGCCACCATGCACAGTCCTCCGTGCAGTTCCTGGCTAGCAGGGTGAATTTTAGGTTAATTCTTAGGTCCTATCACCACTTGGGAATCTCCAAGCTGTCTGTGCAATCAGGATCACTCAGGATCGCTGCCAGACTGCAGCAGAAGCAAATTCTTCTGCTAGTTGGGGTTTAGTCCACTTCTATATCCTCCCCTTCAAGGCTCAGGGTTCCAAGATTATCTTCTGTGTCTGTGTTAATTGGTTTCCCTTTTGTTTGTTGAAGAGGTTCTGTGCACTCTTTCTGCCTAGTCTGCCATCTTGCAGGAACTCCATGGATGATGCTCTTGATGTCATCCCACAATTCCTCTGGTTTTCGCTCATTGGTGTTCAATGCATCAAATCCACTCTTTAGATGGTCTCTAAATTCAGGTGGGATATATTCAAATTTTATTTTGGCTCTTGTGGACTTGTTTTAGTTGTCTTTAACTTCAAGTTGAACTTGCATATGAGCAGTTGTTGGTCTGTTCCACAATTAGCTCCTTGCCTGGTTTTGGCTGAAGATATTGTGCTTTTCCATCGCCTTTTGACACAGATGTAGTCAATCTGATTCCTGTGTGTTCCATCTGGTGAAGTCCACTTGTACAGCCACCATTTGTGTTGTTGAAAAAAAGATGTTTGCAATGAAATAGTCGATGGTCTTGCAAAATTCTATCATGCAAATTCCCACATTATTTCTGTCACCAGGGCCAAATTTTCCAACTACCGGTGGTTCTTTTCTGTTTCCAACTTATGCACTCCAGTCACCAGTGATAAATAACACATCCTGATTGCATGTTCGCTCAATTTCAGACTGCAGAATTTGAAAAAAAATCTTCAATTTCTTCATCTTTGGCTTTGGTGGTTGGTG
>NW_006935801.1:0-2811 GCF_000298275.1 Orycteropus afer afer
CGGTAGGGTAACAAGGGAACGTGTTCAGTGCAGATCAGTGAGTAAGCACAAGCCCGCCTTGTTTCAGTGCCTATGCTTAAACTGGCCCCTGGCTGAACACTCTGGTGTAGCCTCTGTGAAAGTTTCATAGTTCCTCAAAAAGTTAACAATACAATTACCTTATAACCTACAACGCCACTCTTTGGTATACACTCAAAAGAATTGAAAGCAGAGACTCAGATGCTTGTACATCAATGCTCATGGCAACATTATTCATAATAGCCAAGAAGCAGAAACAATCCACATGTCCATCAATACATGAAAGGAAAAACAAAATGTAATATATTCATACAACAGAATATGCAGTCATAAAAACAAATGAACATTCTGATTCATGCTACAAAAATGGATGAACCTTGAAGACATCTTTCTGCCAGAGCGGCTGGTGGGTTTGAACTGCTGACCAACCTTTCGGTTAGCAGCTGATCCCTTAACCACTGTACCACCAGGGCTCCTTGCATGAGTACCTACAATAAGCAAATTCATAGACAGAAAGTAGAATAGAGGTTATTAGGGGCTAGGGATAGAAAAGTACTGAGGAGTTATTATTTAATGGGTTTAGAGTTTGTTTGGGATGATCAAAACAAAGATCTAGAAATAATACCCAACACTGGAAATAGTTACCCAACACTGAGAATGTACTTAATGCCAATTAATACACATTCTTAAATGCTGAGTGTTATGTTATGCGTATGTTACCATACCGTAAGTCAGAACTTAACAGTAACAGGTTTGGTCTGAACATAAATAAGGCTATGTTTTCTTTCAAAAAAAAATCTGTTTCCCACTAAAAAGACCCAGGAATCCTTGAGAAATAACTGATTCAAAGCCCAAGGCAGGGAAAGTACAAGGTAAGTCTGCATCAATTTCATGCCAGAAAGCAACAAAAATATATTCAAGACTAATTATTTAGGATTGTTTTATGGTCGTGACAAAAGGATGCAAAAGAATTATAAAGTAAACTGTAAAATGTTGACAATTGGGGAATCCCGGGAAAAGGCATAGGAAGAGTTCTGTGTACTATTTTTGCAACTTTTCTACAAATATTTTGTAATACATTTACAAAACACACACAGGAGCCAAACTAAATAAAATTCCACTGGTCAAAAGATGGAACAATTTGAATATTAACAAGGATAATAACTGAAACAGATGGAAAAATTTCAAGTAGGTAGGTAGTCCCCAATTCACAATGAGTTCCTGTTAAGACGACACCAACATAAATCAAATGCCTTTCGTCAGTTTTCCTTATTATTGCCTTTTATTATCAGTATCTTTATAAATCTGATCTTTATTTGTCTATAAAGTTTGGAAACATTACATTTAAACTTACAGATATGATGACTGTCTTGGTTCTTTAGTGCTGCTATAACACAAGTACAAGTGTATGACTTCCAGTTTAGGAGGCTAGAAGTCTGAGTTCAAAGTTCCAGCTCTAGGGGCCAGGTGGAGGCCCCTCAACCTTGGGCTTCAGCTCTGCCTCTTGTTCCAGGCCCACTGAAACAAGCTACAGGCTTCTTTCGATTCACACAGCTCCTGACTGCTGAGGCTGACAAACCCAAGATAGACAGGTAAAATGGCATAATCCCAAGATCAGCAGGCAACATGGCAGTCCACTAGTTCAAGTTCAGGAACTGAAGATGAAGACTCAGCTAAATTCAGGATCCAAATGTGCCAAATAGCTACAGACTCTCCTCAAAGCTTCTCTATATATACTGGAAGCAAGCCACACCCTGAAGGCAACTAGTTAGGGGCTCACAGCGGATTCAACCATGGAGGTGATTACAATTTCATAATAGGGAGTAACTACATCCACTGCTAAGCACTCAAAACCACAGCCAAGTTGACATACAACCTTAACTACCAGAATGACATAAACATACTGCAACACTGTATGTTATACCTATTACTAAGGATACTCTCAAAGCCATCAAGTAGATTCCGACTCATAGCGACCCCTCTTGGGTTTCCAAGGCAGTATCTCTATGGAAGTAGATTGCCCAACTAAGGATAAGATGTACTAAAAAAAAAAAAGTGTCATTAAATGCCATTCACTGTAACTCGAATATGTCTGAAGTTGAGCACTGCCTATATTTAAATCCATGAGTTCTCAAGGATAAAACCAAAAAATGTCATTAGTCATCTGTCACCACTCGTCTGTCAGTTTGTCATACTATGGTGGCTTGCATATTGCTGTGATGCTGGAAGCTATGACACCAGAATTCCAAATACCAGCAGGGTCACCTTTCAGTGGAGCTTCAAGACTATGACAGACCAGGAAGAAGGACCTGGTGATCTACTTCTAAAAAACCTGCCAAGTGAAGACCTTATGAACACTTCAGCTGTCTCCTCAAAATACAGTAGACCTTAATGATGTGGATAAAGCTTTTGAGACCTTCATTTGCTGATGTGTCGTAACTCGAACTGAGAATAGCTGCAAACATCCATTAGTAATCTGAACATGGAATGTACGAAACATTAATCCAGGAAAACTGGAAGTCATTAGAAATGAAATGGAATGCAAGAAGATTGCTATCCCAGGCATTAACTGAGCGGAAATGAACTAGTATTGACTGGCCAAAATGAAGTTGTCAAGGATTTCATTTTATTTGGATCCCACAATCAACACCCATGGAAGCAGCAGTCAAAAAATTAAACTATGTATTGCACTGGGCCTATCTGCTGCAGAAGATCTCTTTTAATGTGTTAAAAAGTAAAGATGTGAGAGAGGCGGGGCAAGATGGCGGACTAGGCAGAAGGATTGCACAGACC
>NW_006935802.1:0-2862 GCF_000298275.1 Orycteropus afer afer
AAACTGTGGTCAATGACATGAGACAAAGTATATGTGAACTGCTGTATGGAAAGTGAATTTGCTCTGTAAATCTTCACCCAAATCACAATAAAAAAATAAAATTAAAAAAAAAAATTTCTCAGAGCTAACAAACATAAGTGGTCAGATTTAAAGGGCCGAGGGCCCACTGAGGTTCCTACCAAAGGCTATCATGTTAAATTTCAGATCCTGGGAACCATTAGAAGATCCTAAATCTTTCCAGAGAGACAAATAATAATAATAATAAGTAACAAAGGATCAGGATTCACAGATTTAGACTTCTTAACAGAGACACTAGAAGCAAGAAGATATTCTACTAAGGGAAAATGATGCCTGATCTATAGCCAGTGAAACTATTAATTGAGTGTGAGGATAGAATAAAACTGTTTTAAGACAAGCAAATCTCAAAAAAAATTTATTTTCTACATATCTTCTCTCAAAAAGCTACTAAAGAAAATATTCTACCAAAATAAAAGACTAAACCAAGAAACAAGAGGCATGGAATCTAACAAAGCAAAAAGCAAAGGAAATCCTTATGATGATGAGGGGACACCCCAAGACAACTAGACAGAGGAAACACAGGCCAGGTGACAGCACTGTGACTTCAGAGACATGCCAAGGGGTCATGAGAATGACCTTCATTGCCACTGTACCACTGTAATACTGAAGAGTACTCAGCTGAGCTTAGCTGCTTTATCTTGGCCATGCACTAATAAAGTTTCTTCCTTTTCTTTCATGACCTATTTCTTGGATCATCTGAGAATCCTCATTTCACCCTACTGAAATTTTCTTTTATAATCTCTTTCCAAGAGCTGCAAAAAAAAAGGTTGTGAAGTTCAAAGCAGCCTACTCACACGATCATATTGTTGCCGGAGTCCACAGTAGGATGCACGACGCTTCCATAGTGGTAAGCCCTGTTTTTCTCAGGTTTCAAACATGGCTTGCCCCAACTTTTCTGAAAGATGTTCTTGTTGTATCAGTTTCCCAGGGCTACTGTAACAAATTACCACAGGTACTCAAACAAAGAAATTTACTCTCACATTTCTGGAGGCTAGAAAATAGAATTCAGGGTGTCAGCAGGGCCATGCTCAAAAGACTCCAGGGGAAGTGGTCCTTGGCAATCCTTGGCATTCCGTGTAGATGCATCACATATGCTGGACTATATGAAGAAGAACACAGCCTCAGGATTGGAGGAAGACTCATTAACAACCTGCAATATGCAGATGGCACAACTTTGCTTGCTAAAAGTGAAGATGACTTGAAGCACTTACTGGTGAAGATTAAAGACTACAATCTGCAGTGGATTACACCTCAATATACAGAAAACGAAAATCCTCACAACTGGACCAGTAAGCATCATCATGACAAATGGAGAAAAGATTGAAGTTGTCACAGATTTCATATTACTTGGTTCCACAGTCAACACCAATGGAAGCAGCAATCAAGAAATCAGAAGACATACTGCACTGGGCAAATCTGCTACAAAAGAGCTCTTTCAAGTGCTGAAGAGCAAAGATGTCTCTTTGAAGACTAAGGTGTGCCCAACCCAGACCATGGTATTTTCAATTGCCTCAAATGCATGTGAGAGTTGGACAATGAACAAAGAAGACTGAAGAAGAGTTGACGCTTTTGAGTTGTGGTGTTGGCTAAAAATACTGAAAGTACCATGGTCTGCCAAAAAAACTAACAAATCTGTCCTGGAAAAAGTGCAGCTAGTATTCTCCTTGGAAGCTAGAATGGCCAGACTTCATCTCATCTACTTCGTCAAGCTGTCAGAAGGGACCATTACCTGGAGAAGGATATCATGCTTGGTAAATGGAGGGTCAGAGAAGAAGGGGAAGGCCCTCAACAGGATGGACTGACACAGTGGCTGCAACGACGGGCTCAGGTATAGCAGGGATTGTGAAACTGGCACAGGACTGGGCAGTGTTTTGTTCTGTTTACATGGGGTTGCCATGAGTTGGAGTCAACTTGATGACTACTAACAACAATAATAACAATTTCTGCCTACATCTTCACATGACAGTCTTCCCTCTGTGCCTCATTAGGTCACTTTTCCCCTTTTTATAAGAACACAACTCATATTGGATGAAAGCCCGCCCTAGTATAACCTCATGTTAACAAATTTTATTTGCAACCACTCTATTTCCAAACAAAGTCACATTCAGAGGTACCAAGGGTTAGGAGTTCAACATATCTTTCTAAGGGAAAAGGGGCACAATTAAACTTATACCATTTGTCTCCACATTCAGGGAATCTACACTCAGAGATTATCTGGGGAGCTTTAACTAGCAGTGGCTGGTCGGTTTGACATTTTTATTACACAGGTCAGTTTGTGTTGGCTGCTCAATCAGTCAAAAGTAAGCAGTGTATCACTTGGGGCTATAAACATGGGGTTTAGAACTATGAAAAAAATGAAAGAAATAATTAACAACAATGTGGAAAGAGATAACCTGAGGGACTATCATTATGAAGAGGAAAGAAGGGGGAACCTAAGATACTTGTATGATTCACCTTCTGAGTCTTAAAGGGGTACAAGGGTGCATTTTATTCCTCTTCTAAGTGAACATAAATGTCCTATATTCTATCATATAGAATACATTTCACAAACAAATTATTATTTTTATTTTAAGAAGTGTCAAGTATAAGTGGATGATTTAAAAGCAAAGAAGAATGTAGAAGCTCTGTGTGGAGATGTGGAATGATCTCCAAGGTATTTTGTCAAGTGAAAAACAGAGATGGCAGAACAGGATGTTTATTACACAATAATGGGATAAAGAAAAAAAAATATGTCAACATACATCTATTTCCTGTTTGTGCACAAGTTTCTTTTTTTTTTTTTTT
>NW_006935803.1:0-897 GCF_000298275.1 Orycteropus afer afer
ATCCCTCATGAATTTAGAGACCATCTATGTTGTTGTTGTTATGTGCCGTCAAGTTGGACCCGACTCATAGCGACCCCTCCTTGGGTTTCTGAGACAGTATCACTACGGAAGTAGATTGCCCAACCTTCCTTCTGAGGAGTGGCTGGTGGGTCTGATCTACCAGCCTTCTGGCTAGCAGTCAAGTGCCTTAGGCACTACGCTACATCTAAGAAGAATATATTTGATGCATTGAATACCAGTGACCAAAACCCAGAGGAACAAGGGGAAGAAGTGGGGTCATACCATGTTTGTCCTTTTGTGTTCCAGATACTTCATCTAAGTGGCTTATTTCACTCAGAATAATGTTTTCAAGGTTCATCCATGTTGCAGCATCAGGATTTTATTTCTCTTTAGGGGTGCATAATAATGATAGTAATTCATTGTCTGTGTAGTCCACATTTTGTTTATCCAGTCAACTGTGGATGGACACAGGTTGTTCCCACCTTTTGGCTATTGCGGTGAACGTTGGTGTACACATGTCTGTTTGAGGTCCTGCTTTCAGTTCTGGGTATATACTTAGGAAACACCTGGACTTTTCACCGTTCTCATTTTTATAGTCTTAGACATAGGAGGTGAGCCTAAGAAGCAGAGCCAAAGATGGTGAAAGCCTCCAGGGAAGTAGCTGCAGTTCAGAAAGGAAGAGAATGCTTGAGTCTCTCATCACCTCCTTTGATCTCGTTGAATCAGTCAGTTGCCTGCAACAGACAGGAAGTCCACGGCTGTCATTCTCAAAGTGTGGTCCGTGGACCCACTGCAGTCAGACATTTAACAAATGCTGTTATTCAAAAGGTGGAGCCTATTTTTGTTAAGAAGAGAAAGATGAAAGGAAGAAAATGTGCTGACAAACTCAGAGCAAAG
>NW_006935803.1:1947-2818 GCF_000298275.1 Orycteropus afer afer
GGTTCCCGTTCACAGTGACCCCATGTGCAACAGAACGAAACACTGCTCAGTCCTGTGCCGTCCTCACAACTGTCGTCATGTTTGAGCCTGTCATTGCCGCCACTATGTCAACTCCATCTCGTTGAGTGTCTTGCTCTTTCTAGCTGACCCTCTACTTTACCAAGCAAGATGTCTTTCTCCAGGGGCATCATGATAACATGTCCAAAGTACATGAGATGCATGGAAACAGTCCAGAGGACTAATGGACCATGAGAACCTCAGCCTATATGACCCTGAGACCAGGAGAACTAGATGGTGCCTCATTACTAATGCCAGCCACTCAGAAGGGGGTCAAAATCAGAGATCCTGGATAGAGTGGGAAGGGGAAAAAAAGGCCAGGATTATTGGTCACATAGAGATTGGTGAAAGCCCTGAGACTAGGGCCCCAAGTAACCCTTTGCACCTGGAATTGGACTCTCAGCCAAACAATAGACAGGCCTCTGAGCCAAATCACTCCACCAGGGAGGTGGACTCTTTACAACAGCCAACCATGGGAGATGAGAAGGAGAGCCCTTGCACAGGGAGAAAGGCGGGGAGGCCAGGATGCTCAGCCAAGGACACAGCGAAAGGACAACCGCAGGGAGGAAGTGGGGGCAGAGCTGGTGCAACGCGGGGAGTGGAACCAGTGTCACAGAACCAAACATGTGGGAACTGTTGACTGTAAAACAAACCTGCTTTGTAAAATTTCACCCAAATCACAATGAAAAGTTACAAAACAAAACAAAAAGTCAAGGTGCGTGAGGTGATGTCTTGCCATCCTCATTCTAAGGAGCATTCTGGGTGTACTTCCTCCAAGACAGGTTCTGTTTCTGACAGTCCGTGTTACGTTCCG
>NW_006935804.1:0-509 GCF_000298275.1 Orycteropus afer afer
GATGGGTTGTGTTTTGTTATCCAATCTGCAACTCTCCATCTCTTGAGTGGTGCATTTAATGCATTAACATTCAGTATACTTATTGACAAGTATGAATTGGTTGCTGTTATTTTGGTATGTGTTTTGTCATGGTGTCCCTGGTTTCTTTGTTCCATATTATTTTCTGTGCTGAGCTCATTATGTTTATGAATCCTATTATCATTTCCTTTGTTGCTGATGTTTTAGTATTTGCTGAGATTTGTGCTTGTCCTCTTTTTTATTGTGATATGAAGGTTTATCATTTTTCTTTGAGGTTACCCTATGATTTATAATTTTCTCCCTGGGTTTAGAATAGTCCTTTCTATCTTGCAACTCTCTTAACTTCCTCACCATTTAGAAGTTCTGTAACTACACAGTCTTTTCCCTTTGTTATAGTTGCCCTCACTTGGCAATTGATGTCTCTGGTTCCCTGATTACAATCTTGTAAGCTAATTTTGTTTTGGATATGTCCATAGCTGTGGTTTCTGGGT
>NW_006935804.1:2614-3701 GCF_000298275.1 Orycteropus afer afer
TGGTGGAGAAGGAGGTGGTGGCTCTCGCTCAGTAAGTGAAGTTGCAGGTAGTGTGGGTGTAGTTGTATCTTATGGGGACTGTTGCTGTCTCCCACTCAGTTAGACAAAAATTACAACTGAATAACCATCAAAAAACTAAAAGCACATGGACAAAAAATACACCATGTAATTACACAGGAACAGTAACCAAAAAAAAAGAAAAAAGAGAGAAAAGAAGAATTAAAAAACAAGAAAACCTGCAATATCTAGGGATAGGGCACTAAGAGAAAAAAAGGTAGAGAAGGAGAATAATGAAGAAAAAAATGGGAAAAATGCAAAAAGAAAAACAAGGAATGGGGTTAACCCCAAGAAAAAAAGGGGGAAAAAAGAATTAAAAAAAAAAAACAGGAACTGGGAAAAGGAAAAAAAGCTATAAACTAGGACCTGGGAGGGGAAGAATAAAGAATAATAGTAAGAAGGACAAAAGTATTATTAATAGTAGTAGTTTTAAAACAGAGAAATACAAGCAAACTAAACTCCAGAGAAAAGAAAGAGAAAAAGAAAAAAAAAGAAAAAGAAAAATTCAGTGGAGGACAGGGAAAGGCACCCAGACTCTGTCTGAGCACACAGACTGGGATGAAGTTCCTGTGGGCCCAGAATGTGGGTGGGAGTGGGGGATGGCCGCACCTCCATTCACCAAGCGGGTGTGGGGTATAAGAGTAACAAGGGGAATGTTGCACCTTTTCAGTCGTGCAGGTCCAGAGTGTCCTTGGGGTTACTGGCAAGCAGAACCTTTTCTTAAGCCCCTGGAATCTGATAGAGCACTGTCTCTTTAAATATCCAAAATGGTCAAGCTGCTTGTAAACATTCAAAATGGTGGCACCCTCCGGACAGACAAAAGTCCACAGCTCAGCCCGTCTTCCTCTTCACTGCTGCTTCCTCTTTTATTCTCCAGCCACCAGAGCAGTCCCCGTGCAGTCCCAGGCTAGCAGTGCTGATTTTTAGGTTAATTCTTAGGTCCTACCACCACTCAGGAATCTCCAAGCTGTCTGTGCCATCAGGATCACTCAGGATCGCTGCCAGACTGCAGCTCCATATGTCTCCTTTT
>NW_006935805.1:0-1039 GCF_000298275.1 Orycteropus afer afer
CTCCAGACCGGCAAAAGTCCACAGCTCAGCCCACCTTTCTCTTCACCTTCTCCGTTTGTTCCCCAGCCACCGTGCACAGTCCTCCATGCAGTCCCCGGGTAGCAGGGTGGTTTTTAGGTTAATTCTTAAGTCCTACCACCACAGGAATCTGCGAGAGTGCTGTCTCTTTAAATATCCAAAATAATCAGGCTGCTTCTTAAACCTACAAAATGGTGGCGCCTTCTGGACGGGCAAAAGTCCACAGCTCAGCCCACCTTTCCCTTTACCTACTCCGTTTGTTCTCCAGCCATCGTGCACAGTCTCCCGTGCAGTCCCTGGCTAGCAGGGTGATTTTTGCATTATTTCTTAGGTCCTACCACCACTCGGGAATCTCCAAGGCCTGTCACCTGTGCCGTCAGGTTCGCTCAGGCTGCTGCCAGATTGCAGCTCCATGTGTCTCCATTTTTTGGTATTTTCATGCAAATTCTTCTGCTAGTTGGGGTTTAGTCAACTTTTGTATCCTTCCCTTCAAGGCTCAGGGGTCCAAGATTATCTTCTGTGTTTGTGTTAATTGGTTTCCCTTTTCTTTGTTGAAGAGTGTCTGTGCAGTCCTTCTGCCTAGTCCACCATCTTGCCAGAACTCAGAAAGTATAATAAGAAGGTTTCTTGAAATAGTCTTTTGTAGTTTTCTTTGTACAGGTCTTTGTGTTCCTGGCATAATTTATTCCCAGCTATTTTAATTTTTTGGTAGCTATTGTAAATGGTATTGATTTCCTTTTTTTGAACAATCTCTTTGCTAGTGTAGAGGAATCCAGCTGATTTCTGTATGTTGATCTTGTATCCTGCCACTATGCTAAATCTCTCAATTAGTTCCAGTATATTTTTTACTGAATCTCTTGGATTTTCTATGTTTAAGATCACATCATCAGCAAGTAGGGATAGTTTGACTTCTTCTTTACCAATTTCGAAATCTTTGATTTCCCTTTCTTGCCTTATTTCCCTGGCTAAGACTTCCAGTACAATGTTGAATAGAAGTGGTGATAGAGGGCATCCTTGTCTG
>NW_006935805.1:1405-2731 GCF_000298275.1 Orycteropus afer afer
GTGTAGTCTATTGGCTAGGATTTTGTTGAAGATTTTTGCATCTATATTCATGAGGGATATTGGTCTGTAGTTTTCCTTTTGAGTGATGTCTTTGCCTAGTTTTCGTGTCAATGTTATACATTATACTTTATAAAATGAATTTGAGGGATTCTCTTTCTCCATTTCTATGCTCTAGAATAGTTTGAGTAGTATCAGAGTCATTTCTTCTTTGAATGTTTGGTAGAATTCTCCAGTGAAACTATCTGGGCCAGGATTTTTTTTGTTAGTAATTTTTCGATGGCGTGTTCAATTTCTTCTTTTGTTATGGATCTGTTCAGCTCATTCACCTCAGTCTGTGTTAGTTTAGGTAAGTAGTAGTGTTTCTAAAAATCTGTACATTTCTTCTAGATTTGCAAATTAGTTGGAGTACAGTTCTTCATACTATCCTGATATTATCTTTTTTATTTTTGTTGGTTCTGTTGTGATGTCACTGAGTTTGTTTCTTGTTTGTGTTATTTGTATTCTCCCCCTCTCTTCTTTTGTTAAATTTTCCAGTGGTTTGTCAATTTTATTAATCTTTTCAAAAAACCAGCTTCTAGTCTTGTAGATTTTTTATTGTCTTTCTGTTTTCTGTTTCATTGGTTTCTGCTTGAATCTTTATTATTTCCTTTCTTCTGGTGACTGTAGGCTTTTCTTGCTGTTCTTCTTCTAATTGTTGGAGATGTTAGTTTATGGTATTGATTTTACCTCTTTCTTCTTTTTTGCTGTATGCATTTATTACTATAAATTGGCCTCTGATCACTGCTTTTGCTGTGTCCCAAAGATTTTCATATGGTGTGGTTTTGTTCTTATTTAATTCAAGAAATTTTTTCATTTCATTTTTTTCTTTCTTCTATTACCCAGTTGTTTTTGAGGAAAGTGTTGTTCAGTTTCCATGAGTTTGCTCTTTTTCCATTCATATTCCTATTGTTGATTTCTAATTTGATAGCATTGTGATCTCAGAAGATGCTTTGCAATATTTCAATGTGTTTAAATTTATGAAGGCTTGCTTTATGGCCTAACATATGGTCTGTCTTTGAGAATGTTTCATGTACACCGGAAAAGAATGTTTATTATGCTGTTGTTGGCTGAAGGGCTCTGTATATGTCTATAAGGTCAAGTTGGTGAATTGTATTGTTTAGTTCTTCTGCGTTTTTGTTGAGTTTCTTTCCAGTAGTTCTATCTTTCATTGAAAGTGGTGTATTAAAGTCTCTTAGAGCTCTGGTAGCATAGTGCCTAAGGCACTTGACTGCTAACCAGAAGGCTGGAGGTTCAAACCCACCAGCCACTCCTCGGAAGGAAGATGAG
>NW_006935806.1:0-686 GCF_000298275.1 Orycteropus afer afer
GTTTTAGGTTTCACATTTAAGTCTTTGATCCATCTGGAGTTCGTTTTTGTGTATGGTGTGAGGAACAGATCTTGTTTCATTTTTCTGCAAATGGAACTCCAGTTTTGCCAGCACCATTTATTAAGCAAACATTCTCTTCCCCCATTTAATGGATTTCGGCCCTTTGTCAAAGATCAGCTGACCATAGGTCGATGGATCTATTTCTGGGTTCTCATTCTATTCAGTTGGTCTAAGTGTCTGTCATTGTACCAATACCATGCAGTTTTGACTACTGTGGCTGTACAGTAGGTTTTGAGATCTGGCAGTGGGAGACCTACTTTGTTCTTCTTCTTCAATAGTGCTTTGCTTATCCAAGGTCTCTTTCCTTTCCATATAAAGTTAGTCATTGGCTTTTCCATATTCTTAAACAATGTTGATAAGATCTGGATTGGGATTGCATTGAATGTATAGATTGTTTTGGGTAGAACTGACATTTTCACAACGTTCAATCTTCCTATACACAAGCATGGTATGTTCTTCCATTATGTAGATCTCTCATGGTTTCTTGAAGTAGTTTTTTATACTTTTCTTTGTATAGGTCTTTTGTGTCGCTTGTAAAATTTATTCCCAAGTATTTATTTTTTTTTGTCGCTATTGTAAATGGTACTGATTTCCTTATTTCTTTTTCAGCAATCTCTTTGCTGGTG
>NW_006935806.1:1587-2351 GCF_000298275.1 Orycteropus afer afer
CCTGTTCAACTTTTCCACATCAGTCTGTGTTAGTTTAGGTAAGTGTTGTGTTTCTGGAAATCTGTCCATTTCTTCCAGATTTGCAGATTTGTTGGAGTACTGTTATTCATAGTATCCTCATATTATCCTTTTTACTTCAATTGGTTCTGTTGTGATGTCACTCACTTTGTTTCTTATTCGTGTTATTTGTATTCTCTCCTTCTTTTCCTTTGTTAAATTTCCCAGTGGTTTGTCAGTTTTATTAATCTTTTTGTAAAACCAACTTATGGTATTGTTGATATTTTCTATGGCCCTTCTATTTTCTGTTTCATTGATTTCTGCTCAAATCTTTATTATTTCCTTCCCTCTCATGACTGTAGGCTTTTCTTGCTGCTCTTTTCTTAATTATTGGAGATGTTGGTTTAAAGTGTTGATTTTGGCTATTTCTTCTTTTTTGATGTGTGCATTTGTTGCTATAAATTGGCCTCTGATCACTGCTTTTGCTGTGTCCCAAAAATTTGGTGTGTTGTGTTTTCATTCTCATTTGGTTCAAGGAATTTTTCAATTTCACTTTTTATTTCTTCTCTTACTCAGTCTTTCTTAAGGAGGGTGTTGTTCAGTTTGCATGTATGTATCTTTTTTCTGTTGATCTTCCCATTGTTAATTTCTCATTTGACAGCACTGTGATCTGAGAAGATGCTTTGCAGTACTTCAATGTTTTTAAATTTATGAAGGCTCGCTTTATGGCCTAACATATGGTCTATCATGGAAAACGTTCCATGTGC
>NW_006935807.1:0-1088 GCF_000298275.1 Orycteropus afer afer
TATGTGTATGATCTGAATTCCCAGGTGTATAGTAGAGCTGACAAGGGGCAAGGTTGTAGTCACTGCTTGATCACAGCCAGCTACCCAGAGGGACCGAGTAGTTGAACCTGTGGTCTCAGGACTGCAGTCGCAGGGGACATCAAGCTCAATGGGCATAACATACTACACAAAACATTGTTCTACCTCCTACTTTGGTGAGTAGCAACTGGGATCTTAAAAGCTTGCAAGCTGCCATCTAGATGCAACGATGAGTCCCTCCTTGTCCAGAGCAAAAAAGAATGAAAAAAAAAATTCATGTAAACAGTTAGTCCTAGCGACTGGTACACCATCCAATCTGCAGCCTGTACAACTATGAGACCAGAAGAACTACCCCCAGCTACCACTGTCAATCACTCAGAAGGGGATCTATGTAGGAGATCCTGGATAGAGAGGGAGAACAATGTGGAACAAAACTCAAAATCATTTGGAGAAAAAAGAAGAAAGGGGGGACCAGGTTTGCTGGTCTGATAGAGCCTGGTGGAACCACTGAGACTATGGCCCCTAGCTGCCTCTCAGGTCTGGAATTGAACACACACTTGTGGCTTCCAGCCAAACAAAAGACAAGCATATGAGTTGAACATTTACCTGAAGTAGATGCACTCCTTGGAGAGATCATGGGAGAAAGCAGGGCTGCTTATGCACAGGAAGACAGCTCAGGGGGCAGGAGGGCATGGAGGGATGGATACAGGGAAGAGGTAACTATCGGGATGAAGTGGGAGGGGAGCTGTTGCATTGTGGTAAATTGTGGTCAATGTCATGAGGCAAAGGGTATGTGAACTGCTGTATGGAAAGTGAATTTTCTCTGTAAATTTTCACCCAAATCCCAATAAAAAAAAATAAAGTGAATTTAAAAGTTTAAAAAAAAAAAAAAGAATTTAATTTTTAAAGGTCCCAGTCATCTAGCTTCTCTTCTACCTCCTGTGCATTTTGGGTTAAGTTTGATAGTCTTATTTGTGCCATAAATTAGGGCTCCCAGATTTGCCCCTATTTTATCTTTGATTAATTTTATAGTTTTGGGTTTTACATTTAAGTCTTTGATACAGCTTGAG
>NW_006935807.1:2183-2861 GCF_000298275.1 Orycteropus afer afer
TATGCCTTTTATTTCTTTCTTGCCTTATTGCCCTGGCCAGGACTTCTAAAACAATGTTTAATAGAAGTGGTGATAGAGGGCATCCCTGTCTGGTTCCCATTCATAAGGGGAATGCCTTGAGTCTTTCACCATTAATAATGATGTTGGCCATTGGCTTTGCATATATGCCTTTTATTTTGTTGAGGAATTTCCTTTCTATACCTATTTTGCTGAGAGTTCTGAACGGAACAGGTGTTGGATTTTATCAAATGCCTTTTCTGCATCGATTGATATAATCGTATGGTTCTTTTGTTTTGTTTTATATGGTGGATTATATTCATCGTTTTTCTGATGTTGAACCACCCTTGCATACCTGGTATGAATCCCACTTGGTCAGGATGTGTTCTTTTTTTAGATATGTTGTTGGATTCTGTTGGCTAGGATTTTCTTGAAGATTTTTGCATCTATGTTCATGAGGGATATTGGTGTAGTTTTCCTTTTTAGTGGTGTCTTTCCCTGGTTTTGGTATTAGTGTTATGCTTTCTTCATAAAATGAGTTTGGGTATATTCCATCTTTTTCTATGTTCTGGAATAGCTTGAGTAGTTTAGGTGTCCAATCTTCCCAGAATATTTGGTAAACTTCTCCAGTGAAGTCATCAGGGCCAAGACTTTTCTTTGTGGTGAGTTTTTTTTTTTTTT
>NW_006935808.1:0-576 GCF_000298275.1 Orycteropus afer afer
TAAAATCTTCTTCAGGGTGGGGGAGGGATAATAACCTGTGTATATGGAAAAAGGGACAAGGCCTAGGATTCTAACTTCTTTAATAGGCTTTCAGCCCACCCACTGCTTTTCAAAGTCATCTTCCCCTTACTTCCAAAAGTGCCTGGTGCTCCCCATTACTGGAGTGCCTATGCCAAAGAAAAGTGATCCAAGAGAATGTGGGGATTACTGAACAATATCCTTAATATCACACACAAGTAAAATCTTGCTGAATATAATTCCCAAATGATTACAGCAGTATATTGGCAGGGAACTTCCAGAAATGCAAGCTGGATTCGGAAGAGGACCTTGAATGAAGGATATCATTGCTGATGTCTGATGGATCTTAGCTGAAAGCAAAAATACGAGAAAGATGTCTATCTGTATTTTACTGGCTATGCAAAGGCATTTGACTGCGTGGATCAAACAAATTATGGATAACATTGTGAAGAGTGAGAATTCCAGAGCACTTAATTGTGCTCATGAGGAACCTGCACATAGACCAAGAGGCAAACAGAACAAGGGGATACTGCATGGTTTAAAATCAGGAAGGGTGTG
>NW_006935808.1:1766-2836 GCF_000298275.1 Orycteropus afer afer
AGGGCTTCCAAACGAAGTAGGATAAATTTATACCTTCAATCCACCATATTTAATATCTTTAATTGAGTGGACACCACAGACCTTTATGAATGAAACATTTAGAATCACCCTCCCCACCCTAAGCCCTTAGCTTTGTGAACACAAGTGCATGGTACAGAGAAAGAAAGCCCTTTCAACACAAACATTGGACCCTCTAGAGAACTGAAGACTTTCCACCTTTTGGTGGTCTCCCAGTTGGTGGTTTCAGTCTGGTTCTGCAGCCTCTTAGAAAATGTTGTGGTAAGAGCTTGGCCTCAAATTTTGTTTGGGGGTGACTCTTGTTGGAAGGCAGCACTTACTTTGGGCTCCAGCTGACAATCTGAAAGAATAGGAAATGTTCTAGTCAATATCCTATAACATATTGAGCTAGTTATTATTTATTTCCTAAGAAAAGTTTTTTTTCTCCAGATGAAGTTATAGAGTTGTCCTGAGTGATCTAAAGTTGATTATAGTTATTTGGTTTGGATTTCTTTCACCTGTGCTCCTTTATCATCTTCATCTTTTGTCCTCAAACGTAAGGGTACAAATAGAGTTCTGCTTTTACGCTCTCACAAGCTTATGTATATTTTCAAACAATAATCATTTAGAGCCAAGAATGTGTATCTCTACCCCAAATGAAAATATGATTGAGTGCATTTCATAACATTTGGTTCTATGTGATAAAGCATGGAAGTATTCATTAAGACCTGAAGTATTTGGGCTATCAAATAGATCACTGTGCATTTTGAAGCATTTCCATTTCTTTTCTTACATTTTCTTTGTTATATTTAATGGCCTAAACAACTTTAATACTAGTCTAGCACCTTGAACACACGCACACACACATACACACACACACAAGAAATTCTCAGGAGGTAAGATTAAATGGTATCATAATCAATGATTTACAGTTCTTTAATGTCACTTCCCTTTTTAATGCCTCTGATTCCATTTAAGTAAGTTGCCTTAGAACTGTTTCTATTTCTAGCAATGATCATTTTCATTCCTTGTCATTTTCCTTTTCCTTCATATCATTCTGAAATAAATTAAAA
>NW_006935809.1:0-764 GCF_000298275.1 Orycteropus afer afer
GGAGTGGAATGCGAAATACAGAGTATATTGCACACAATAAAAGTATTTCATAAGAAGCTTTGTTTCATTTGTGTGGTGATGTAAACTTAGTTACTGTGAGTCATGCTCAGAAAAGATGAGAAAGATCCTCCAGCTGGATTAGGGGGAAGGGAAAGGGACCAAGGGAGAAGGAGGAATCAAAGAGTCACTGTCTGTATAGGTTTGCTGTGGAAAGATACTTGTTTCCAATCTGGACCCGAGTCATTCTGGGTCTATCTGAAGCTGGTGGCTTCTGGTGTGGTGACATTTCTGCCACACGGTGTTTGTGGTTGTCTTGGGATTGGGTTCAGTTTCAGCCTAGCTGAGGACACCTTCCCAGAGGCACCACCTTGTTTCCATTTGGCCTCCTGGTCTCTTTTTCTGGTTGGGAATCCTGCTGCATGGCTCAGTGTCTGCTTGGACAGCCCACAGATCCTGCCCCACTGTGACTTCTGTATTCATGTGGGACCACGGAAACCATTGGAGTCTTCTTCCAGATTCCTCCCCCTGCTATAACAAGGTGACAGGAAAACACACCTCACTCCCAGGCTTCCAGAACATTCTCTGTCTTATCAACAGGCTAAACTCTTCTGGTGACACTAGGCTAGGCCCCAGGGTTCTGTAACGCAGCCAACATCCATCTGGGAAACAAGATGACAGGTTTTTCTTCTTGCAGGCATTCCCGCCTCCACCCCTCTCCATGAAACCCCATTTTTAGATGAAAGACAGGCTTTCCTCCAGGAGGA
>NW_006935809.1:1849-2831 GCF_000298275.1 Orycteropus afer afer
GTCCCGTGCCATCTTTGTAATCACTGGTAATCACACAATGTTCTGTTTGTCATCTATAATTTTTTGGAAGTGACTGCCAGATCTTTCTTCCTAGTGTCTCTTAGTCTGGAAATCTGCTGAAGCCTTTCCACCAAGAGTGACCTTGCTGATTATTTGAAATACTGGTGGCATAGCTTCCAGCAACATTGGAACATGCAAGCCACCACAGTATGACACCATGACAGATGGGTGATGGGACCACATACTAGTTATCCTGATATCCCATTATATAGCAGACACTTGAAAGTGCTCACATTAAATGGGAAAAAGGAATTTCTTGGTTACCTGGGAAGAATCTTATACACCTGTCAGGGTGCAATTTAGGACTCTCATCTTGAGCCAAGAGCTACAGGCTGATTTTAAATGTTGGCTTTACCAGCTCCCTCAAATGACAATGCGTTGCATTCACTTGAATTTTTAAAAAATATTCTAGCTCACTTGGTTTCATCTTTTCTTTTGTCCTCAAATAGCTGAGCCAATGAGATCTGACAGCTGTTTCTGGCTGTCTTTTTTAAATAAGAAAAATGGTCAGAAAGGGTGAGGTACTTGCCCACGACTACCTGCCCATGAGTAACAGTGAGCACTCTGTCCTTCCTGCCTCTGTTCCTTAGAATGTTCCAGAGCTCTGACATTCCATCCAGTATCATGCTTTCTGGGCAAGTAAATGGCTTCCCCATACTTTTCCGGGGTCTCCAGTGAGTTGGGTGGCTATCGTCCCCCCTCAATTGTAGTACTATCCCCAGCTGCCTGGTGATTCACTGAGTATGCGACATCAGCAAGCCATTAACCTGTAGCCACATCTCACTTCCTTCACCCTGAAAATAAAGATAATAGATGTTACTGCCTTGATGGTGCTGTGAAGATTAATGAGACAATGCAGGGGAAGTGCCCGGAGCACTGGGGAGGAAAGGCTTAGTAGAAGCACAAAGTCTAATTGTAATTT
>NW_006935810.1:0-645 GCF_000298275.1 Orycteropus afer afer
AGAAATTGCTCAGAAACATTGTCAGATACAGTGCAGGAAGGTGAGCCCCTTAGGTTGGAAGGCACTCAAAATATGACTGGGAAAGAGCTGACTCAGCAGAGTAGAACCAACCTTAATTATATGAATAAAGTAAAGCACTCAGGACCTCCATTTGCTGATAAGGCATGGCTCAAAATGAGGAGAAACACTTGGAAACACACACTAATAATTGGAACATGGAATGTATGAAGTATGAATACTAGGAAAATTTGAAGTTATAAAAAATGAAATGGAAATGATAAAGATTGGTATCCTAGGCATTTGTGGACCAGTTTTGGCCATTTTGAATCAGACGACCATATGATCTACTATGCCAGAAATGGCAATTGAAAGAGGAATGGCATGGCGTTCATCATCACAAAGAATGTTTCAAGATATTTCCTGAAGTGCAAAACTGTCAGTGATAGTATAATATCCATACACCTACAAGGAAGACCCATTAATACTACTACTATTCAAATTTATGTACCAACCACCAAAGCCAAAGATGAGGAAATGGAAGATTTTTATCAACTTTAGCAGTCTGAAATTGACCAAACATGCGATCAAGATGTGTTAATTATCACTGGTGACTGGAATGCAAAAGTTGGAAACAAAAAGAATCAC
>NW_006935810.1:2640-3120 GCF_000298275.1 Orycteropus afer afer
GGAGGCTGGATTGCAGAGTTCTTAAACTCTTGGCTGCTAACTGAAAGGTCAGTGCTTCAAGCCCACCAACTGCTCCATGGCAGAATGATATGACACTATGCTTCCATAAAGAGTTACAGCCTTGGGAATGCTGGGGGGAGTTGTACTCTGTGCTATAGGGTGGCTATGACTTGGAATCAACTCCACGGCAATGAATTGTTTGGTGGTTGCACAAATGTTTGGCAGAACATTCTGTTTGATGTTTTTCCTCATGATCAGACTGGGATGATCACTTTGGGAGAGACCAAAAAAAAAAAAAAAAGCTAATCTACATAATCAGTGTCATATACATGGAAGGAAGTGTTTGTGTATAAAAGGTGAACACTGCTGTGCCTCAATTAACAACACACGATCTGGAGTGTTTCAGAGTGTAGTCGCTGCTGAGGCACATGGTAAACATCACTGATGCTGATTAAGTGCAACTAAGCACCTCCTGGAATT
>NW_006935811.1:0-473 GCF_000298275.1 Orycteropus afer afer
TTCTACCACTTTATCTTGCTTCTTTGTGTGGACTGTGATGGTCTGTTGTCTCTGAGAGATCATGGGGTTGTTGTATTTAGATGTCTGTTAACTGTTTGTGAAGAGCAGCCAAAGGCGAGTCAGACTCTTCTTGGTGGTTGTGTATCATTGGCTCATTGGTAAAGAAGGAAGTGGTGGATCTCACTCAGTAAGTGTTGCTGCAGGAGGTGTGGGTGTAGTTGTGTTGTATGGGGACTGTTGTTGTCTTCCACTCAGTTAGACAAAAATAACAATTGAATAACCATAAAAAAGTAAAAGCAAATGGAAAAAGCACACACTGTGTAATTACACAGGAATAGTAACCAAAAAAAAGAAAAAAGAAAGAGAAAAAAATGGGGGGAGGGGAAACAATGCAATATCTGAGTAGAGGGTAATAAGAGAAAAAACATAGAGAAGGAGAATAATGAAGAAAATAAATGGGAAAAACACAAAAA
>NW_006935811.1:2038-2927 GCF_000298275.1 Orycteropus afer afer
TCTTGGCTGGAAGTTCTTTTCCTTCAGTGTTGTATATATGCTGTCCCATTGCCTTCTTGCCTGCATGGTTTCTGCTGAGTAATCAGAACTCAGCCTAACTGTTTGATTATTATAAGTAATATTTCTTTAATCCTGGGCAGCTCACAAGATTCTTTGTTTTTGGTTTTGGACAGTTTGATTATGATATTCCTCAGTGTTTTTTTTTTCTTGGGATCTATTCTGTATGGGGTATTTTGAGTTTCTGGGGCAAGTATCTTTTCTTCCTTCATGATATGGGAGAGGTTTCCTGTTAGCAAGTTTTCCACAATTTTCTCAGTGTTTTTGCCACCTCTTCTTGTTCTGGAATTCCAGTGAGGCATGTGTTGTTTCTTTTCATGTTGTCCCATATAACTCTTATGTTCTCTTCATTGCCCTTAAATCTTTGTTCTGATTTTTCTTCACACAGCCTGGTGTCCAAGGATTATCTTCCAGTTGGGATATGCATTCTTCAGCCAATTCTAGCCTATTCTTTTATGTTTCCACTGTGTTGTGCATTTCTGTAACTTTAGTATTCATCTTCTGGATTTCTAACTGCTGCTTTTGTATGAGTTTTGATTGTGTATTAATCTTGTTATTTTGTTCTTGGATGGTTTTCCTGAGTTCTTCCAAAGTACTGTCTATGTTCTCCTTGATTCTGTTTGGGGTTTCCTTAATCTTTTGTAGAGGTCTATGAACATACCTTCTAAATTCCTTCTCTGATAATTCTATTGTCTCCCCTTCCTCCATGTTTGATGAAACTTATATTTGGGATTTCATTTCTATTGTCATATTCTGTTGTTTTGTTTGATTTGAAGTTCCATGTTGTTTTCTGGACATTTTGAAGTTGTCTTTAACTGTTAGTTATATATTG
>NW_006935812.1:0-1068 GCF_000298275.1 Orycteropus afer afer
TTTTCAACCAAGAATTATATACCTGGCAAAATTGTCCCTCAAATATGATGGTAAAATTAGGACATTTCCAGATAAGCAGAAACTAAGATAATTTGTTAAAAACAGACCAACCTTACAAGACATGCTAAAGGGAGTCCTTTGAACAGAGAACCAAAAGTAGCAAATAGCAATCGACCATTAATACATAAGATGACATAACCTGGAAGCCACAGCTATGGACATATTCAAAGTAAAATGAGCTTACCAGATTGTAAACAGGGAACCACAGACATCAGTTGGCAAGAGAGGACAACTACAAACAAAAAGAGTGAAAAGACTGTGTAGTTACAAAACTTCTAAATTGTGAGGAAGTTAAGAGAGTTGCAAGATAGAATGGACTGTTCTAAACTCAGGAAGAAAATTATAAATCATAGGGCAACCTCAAAGAAAAATGATAAACCTGCACATCCCAGTAAAAAAGAGGACAAGCACAAACATTCAGCATATACTAAAACAACAGCAACAAAGGAAATGATAAAATGATTCATAAATATAATGAGCTCAACACAGAAAATAATATGGAACAAAGAAACAAGGGACACCATTAAAGACCACATAACAAAATGATAGCAAAAACTTCAAACTTATCAATAATTACACTGAATGTTAAGGAATTAAATGCACCCCTCAAGAGACAGAGAGTTGCAGATTGGATAAGAAAACAAAACCCATCAATATGCTGCCTACAAGAGATACTCCTTAGAGATAAAGACAAAAATAGACTAAAAATCAAAGGTTAGAAAAAGATATATCAAGCAAATGGTAACTGTGAAAGAGCAGGAGTGGCAATATTAATTTCTGATCAAATTCACTTTAAGACAAAAACCACCATATGAGAAAAGGAAGGACATTATATAATGATTAAATGATCAATTGAACATGAAGATATAACCATAATAAATATCTATGGACCCAATGAAAGGGCCCCAAAATACATAAATCAGGCTTTAAAAAAGTTGAAGAGCCAAAGAGATGACTCCACAGTCACAGTGAGAGACTTTAATACACCACTTTCTTTGAAAGATAGAA
>NW_006935812.1:3643-4263 GCF_000298275.1 Orycteropus afer afer
AAACAATCAACGTCATCCACCATGTAAATAAAACAAAGGAGAAGAACCATATGATCATATCAATTGATGCAGAAAAGGCATTTGATAAAATCCAATACCCATTCCTGATCTAAACTCTCAGCAAAATAGGAATAGAAGGGACATTCCTCAACATAATAAAGGGCATCTATGCAAAACCAACATCCAACATTATTCTCAATGTAGAGAGACTGAAACCATTCCTCTTGAGAACAGGAACCAGACAAGGATGCCCACTATCACCACTTGTATCAACATTGTACTGGAAGTCCTAGCCAGGCCCATAAGGCAAGAAAGGGAAATCAAAAGCATCCAAAATGGTAAGGAAGAAGTCAATCTATCCCTATTTGCTAATGATATGATCCTATACCTAGAAAACCCAAGAGACTTAGTCAAAAATCTACTAGAACTAATTGAGAGACTTAACATCATAACAAGATATAAGATCAACATCCAAAAATCAGTTGGATTCCTCTACACCAGCAAAGAGATTGCTGAAACAATAGTTACCAAAAAAAATAAAATACTTGGGAACAAATCTTACTGGGGACACAAAAGACCTGTACAAAGAAAACTATAAAAAACTACTTCAAGAAACCATA
>NW_006935813.1:0-1185 GCF_000298275.1 Orycteropus afer afer
GTGGGGCTGGTGCGGGATCGGGCAGTGTTTCGTTCTGCTGTGCATGGGGTCGCTATGAGTCGGAAACGACTCGACGGCACTTAACAACAACAACAACAAGTTTCAAAATTAATTCTAAATATATTGTTTCAGTTAGGATGAGGATAAAAATAGGTTATTCTCAATTACCCACACTATTATGCCACAAATAATTTTAAAATCTTATTTAATGAGCTTTCAAACATAGTTACCTCACTATCCATGTTTTGATAAAGCTTATATTAAAATTATTTGAGTTTTTCTATTGTCTCTAAAGAGGCCTAGAACCATTACTGGAAATAGAGGAAAACTTATCTTGAAATAAAAATAGGTTGTGGCAAATGAAAATGTTGATTCACCCAGTCTCACTTCCACATTATCATCTACTTGTATCTTGGTACACTTCTGTATGGTGAATATACACAGAGATAGTTTTAACTCAGAAAATGCAATCAAACCAACTGCTGTTGTCTTTTTAGGGTAAAGCAGCTCCATTCTCTTGGCACATTTGAATCGGTATATTAATTGGAACATTCAAAGCCATTCAGTACCTGCATGACACTGAACTAGGCTCAGTCATCTGTGGCACTATATCCAGGTAAGTTATCCTAGAAATTTTTATACCTGAAAGCCCCCTTCATCCTCATAGGTGAGTCTTACCTCACACTATTCTCTGTCCATGGTTTTCCTGGTATGTATGTGTATACATGTAAAACTCTCGTCTAAGTATTTAGAATTTTATATTTTTGTTAATGAGAATGTGTCTGCCAAATTAAAATCCTAACTTATACTGTCCAAAGGAAAGCTATTCATAAAGTTTTCCAGTAATATATTATAGACAGTGTTACACTACAGTTCATAAGGTTTTCACCAACCAATTCTTTGAAAAGTGGGTGGCCTCTTCCTTCTTCCGAGGATTGGAGGAAGGCTCATTAACAACCTGCGATATGCAGATGACACAACTTTGCTTGCTGAAAGTGAGGATGACTTGAAGCATTTGCTGAAGAAGATTAAAGACTACAGTCTGCAGTATGGATTACATCTCAACATAGAGAAAACAAAAATTCTCACAACTGGACCAATAATCAGCATCATGATAAATGGAGAAAAGATTGAAGTTGTCAAAGATTTCATATTACTTTGTTCCACAATCAACACCAATGGAAG
>NW_006935813.1:3625-4192 GCF_000298275.1 Orycteropus afer afer
GTGGGTTTGAACCGCCAGCCTTCTGGTTAGCAAATACCTTAGACACTATGCCTCAGAGGTCCTTTCAGCTCTTTATTTATCAGGCTTCCAGCTGGATGGCAGAGATCATCATCAGAAAGATCTTGCCAAGCTCAGCCTGGCACATGCTTACTGCCTGTCTTAGTTATCTACTACTGCTGTAATAAAAATACCACAAGTAGATGGCTTTAACAAACAGGAATTATTTTCTCACAGTTTTGGAGATTAGAAATCTGAATTCTGGGCACCAGCTCTAGGGGAAGGCTTTCTCTCTTTGTCAGCTGTGGGGAAGGTCCTGGTCTCTTCAGCTTCTGTTTCCTGCTCCCTTGGAGATCTTCATGTGGCTTGGCATCAATCTTCCCCCATCTCTGCTTCCTCCCTTGCTTGTTTAATCTCTTTTATATCTCAGAAGAGTTTGACTCAAGACACACCCTACACTAAACCTGTCTTGTTACATAACAAAGAAAACCCATTCCCAAATGAGATTATATCCTCAGGCATGTTGTTGTTGTTGTTGTTAAGTGCCGTCGAGTCGTTTCCGACTCATAG
>NW_006935814.1:0-525 GCF_000298275.1 Orycteropus afer afer
GGAGTTAGTTTTTGTGTATGGTGTGAGGTACAGATCTTGTTTCATTTTTCTGCAAATGGATATCCAGTTTTGCCAGCACCATTTGTTAAACAAATATTCTCTTCCCTATTTAAAGGATTTAGGCCCTTTGTCAAAGATCAGCTGACCATAGGTCGATGGACCTATTTCTGGGTTCTCAATTCTATTCCATTGGTCTACGTGTCTGTCATTGTACCAATACCAGACAGTTTTGACTACTGTAGCTATATAGTTGGGGCCAACTCGACAGCACATAACAACAACAACAACAGCAGCTATATAGTAGGTTCTGAGATCTGGCAGTGTGAGACCTCCTATTTTGTTCTTCTTCTTCAACAGTGATTTGCTTATCTGGAGTCTCTTTCCTTTCCATATAAAGTTAGTAATTAGTTTTTCCATATCCTTAAAAAATGTTGATGGGACCTGGATTGGGATTGCATTGAATGTATAGATTGCTTTGGGTAGAATTGACATTTTCACAATGTTCAATCTTCCTATTCACAAGCA
>NW_006935814.1:1015-2857 GCF_000298275.1 Orycteropus afer afer
TTGCTCGTTTTGCATAGATGCCCTTTATTATGTTGAGGAATGTCCTTTCTATTCTTATTTTGCTGAGAGTTTTGATCAGGAATGGGTGTTGGATTTTATGAAATGCCTTTTCTGGATGAATTGATATGATCATGTGGTTCTTCTCCTTGTTTTATTTATGTGATGGATAACACTGATTGTTTTTCTAATGTTGAACCATCTTTGCATACCTGATATGAACCCCACTTGGTCATAATGAATGATTTTCTTGATATATTGTTGGAGTCTATTGGCTAGGATTTGTTGAAGATTTTTGCATCTATATTCATGAGGGATATTGGTCTGTAGTTTTCCTTTTGAATGATGTGTTTGCCTGGTTTGGGTATCAATGTTATGCTTGCTTCATAGGATGAGTTAGGGAGGATCCCATTCTTTTCTATATTTTGGAATAGTTTTAACAGAAATGATGTTAGTTCTTCTCTGAATATTTGATAGAATTCTTTGGTGAAACTCACTGGGCCATGACTTTGTTTTGTTGGTAATTTTTTGATGACCTGTTCAATTTCTTCTTTTGTTATGAGACTGTTCAACTTTTCTACATCAGTCTGTGTTAGTTCAAGTAAGTGGTGTGTTTCTAGAAATCTGTCCTTTTCTTCCACATTTTAAAATTTGTTGGAGTACAGTTCTTCATAGTATCCTAATATTATCCTTTTTATTTCAGTTGGTTCTGTTTTGATGTCACCTGTTTCATTTGTTATTTGTGTTATTTGTATTCTGATTCTCTTTTCTTTTGTTAAATTTGCCAGTGTTGTGTCAATTTTATTAATCATTTCAAAAAATCAACTTCTGGTCTTGTTGATTTTTTCTGTTGTCTATTTTTCTGTTTCATTAATTTCTGCTCAAATCTTGATTATTTCCTTTCCTCTGGTGACTGCAGGCTTTTCTTGCTGTGCTTTTTCTAATTGTTGGAGATGTTGATTTAAAATGTTAGTTTGGGCTCTTCTTTTTTGATGTGTGCATTTATTGCTATAAATTGGCCTCTGATCATTTCTTTTGCTGTGTTCCAAAGATTTTGGTATGTTGTGCTTTCCTTCTCATTTGATTCAAGGAATTTTTGAATTTCATATTTTATTTCTTCTCTTACCCAGTCTTTTTAAGGAGAGTGCTGTTCAGTTTCCATGTGTTTGCTCTTTTTCTGTTGATCTTCTATTATTGATTTCTAATTTGATAGCATTATGATCTGAGAAGATGCTTTGCAGTATTTCAATGTTTTTAAATTTATGAAGACTTGCTTTATGACCTAACATATGATCTATCATTGAAAATGTTCCATGTGCACTGGGAAAAAATGTATATTGTGCTGTTGTTTGATAATGTGCTCTATAGATGTCTATAAGGTCAAGTTGGTGGATTGTATTGTTTAGCTCTTCTGTGTCTTTGTTGAGTTTCTTTTCAGTTGTTCTATCTTTCATTGAAAGTGCTGTATTAAAATCTCCATCTATGACTGTGGAGTCACCTATTTGCCTTTTCAACCTTTTAAAATCTGATTTATGTATCTTGGGGCTCTTCATTGGGTCCATAGATATTTATTATGGTTATATCTTCCTGTTGAATTGATCCTTTAATCATTATATAATGTCCTTCCTTGTCTCGTATTGTGGTTTTTGTCTTAAAGTCAATTTGATCAGAAATTAATATTCCACTCCTGTTCTTTTACAATTGCCATTTGCTTGATATATCTTTTTTTAACCTTTGATTTTTAGTCTGTTTTTGTCTTTGTCTCTAAGGTGTGTCTCTTGTAGACAGCATATTGATGGATTTTGTTTTCTTATCCAATCTGCAACTCTCTGTCTCTTGAGTGGT
>NW_006935815.1:0-806 GCF_000298275.1 Orycteropus afer afer
ACATTCCTCTTGTTACTCTTATACCCCACACCCACTTCATGAATGGAGGTGTGGCCATTCCCCACACCCACCTACCTTCTGGGCCCACAGGAACTCCATCACAGTCTGTGTGCTCAAATGGAGCCTGGGTGCTCTTCCCGGTCCTCCACTAATTTTTTTTTTTTTTTCTCTTTTTTTATTTTTACTTTCTCTTTTTCACTTTCTTTTTTCTGATGATTAGTTTGCTAGTATTTGTCTGTTTTAAAACAACTATTATTATTAATTATTTTGCCCTTTTTACTATTATTCTTATTCTTACCTTCCCAGGTCCTAGTTTTCAGCTTTTTTTCTTTTCCCTGTTCCTGGTTGAAATTTTTTTTTTTTAATTTAAGTTTTTTTTCCCCATTTTGTCTCATAGGTGACCCCATTCCTTGTTTTTCTTTTTCCATTTTTTTTTCCTTAATTATTCCCCTTCTCTATCTTTTTTCTCTTAGTGACCTATCCCCAGATATTGCAGGTTTTCTTGTTTATTCTTCTTCTTTTTCCCTTTTTTCTTTTTTTGGTTACTGTTCCTGTGTGATTACATGGTGTGTTTTTTGTCCATGTGTTTTCAGTTTTTCAATGGTTATTCAATTGAAAGTTTTGTCTAACTGAGTGGGAGGCAGCAACAGTCCCCATAAGACAGAGCTATACCCACATCTCCTCCAACTTCACTTACTGAGCAAGAGTAATTACTTCCTTCTCCACCAATGGGCCAACAATAAAAAACCACCAAGAAGAGCCTGAATCACCCTTGGCTGCTCTTCACAAACAGTTAACAGAGATCT
>NW_006935815.1:2251-2805 GCF_000298275.1 Orycteropus afer afer
GATTCATAAACATACTAAGCTCAGCACAGAAAATAATATGGAACAAAGAAACCAGGGACACCATGAAAAAACACATGACAAAATGACAGCAACAGATTCAAACTTATCAATCATTACCCTGAATGTTAATGGATTAAATGCACCACTCAAGAAACGGAGAGTTGCAGATTGCATAAGAAAACAAAACCCATTAATACGCTGTCTACAAAAGACACACCTTAGAGATAAAGACAAAAATAGACTACAAATCAAAGGTTGGAAAAAAGATATATCAAGCAAATGGCAACTGAAAGAGAGCAGGAGTGGCAATATTAATTTCTGATCAAATTGACCTTAAGACAAAAACCACCATACAGGACAAGGAAGGACATCATATAATGATTAAAGGATCAATTGAACATGAAGATATAACCATAATAAATATCTATGGACCCAATGAAAGAGCCTCAAGATACATATATCAGACTTTAAAAGAGTTGAAAAGCCAAATAAATGACTCCACAGTCATAGTGGGAGACTTTAATACACCACTTTCTTTGAAAGATAGAACAACT
>NW_006935816.1:0-567 GCF_000298275.1 Orycteropus afer afer
CAAGAGACTCAGTCAAAAATCTACTGGAACTAATTGAGAGATTTAGCATCATGGCAGGATATAAGATCAACATCCAAAAAGCAGTTGGATTCCTCCACACCACCAAAGAGATTGCTGAAGAAGGTATAAGGAATTCAATACAGTTTACAAAAGCTACGAAAAAAATAAAATAAATGGAAATAAATCTTACCAGGGAAAGAAAAAGCCTGTACAAAGAAAACTATAAGAAACTACTTCAAGAAACCATTAAGAGATCTACATAAATGGAAGAATATTCCATGCTTGTGGATAGGAAGATTGAACATTGTGAAAACTGCAATTCTACCCAAAGCAATCTGTACATTCAATGCAATCCCAATCCAGATCCCATCAACATTCTTTAGGGATAAGGAAAAAACAATCATTAACTTTATATGGAAAGGAAAGAGACCTCAGATAAGCAAAGCACTATTGAAGAAGAACATAGTAGGAAGTCTCACACTGCCAGATCTCAAAACCTACTATACAGCCACAGTAATCAAAACTGCCTGGTATTGGTTTAATGACAGATACATAGACCAATGGAAT
>NW_006935816.1:1676-2512 GCF_000298275.1 Orycteropus afer afer
GCATTGAGGAAGAGAAAGACATAGAGAGGTACATGGGAAGTACAGACAACAAAGATTAACCCATTTGCACATATAGTATGGCATTGTCAGTAAAGGCAAACATGGGTATATGGGTGGATAGATGGGTGGACAGGCGAAACTATTAGGTATGTCTATGAAGTGGGGGGTGTACCCAAGAACATGTATAGGGTTGGCAGACAATGGTCCTATAACTTCATGTGTATGATCTGAATTCCCAGGTGTATAGAGGAGCTGACAAGGGGCAAGGATGTAGTCACTGCTTGGTCGCTACCCAGAAGGACTGAGTAGTTGAACCTGTGGGCTCAGGACCATAGTCACAGAGGACATCAAGCTCAAATGGCATAACATACTACACAGAGCATTGTTCCACCTCCTACTGTGGCGAATAACAACTGGGATCTCAAAAACTTGCAAGCTGCCATCTAGATGCAACGATGGGTCTCTTCTCATCCAGAGCAAAGAAGAATGAAGAAAACCAAAAACTCATGGAAACAATTAGTCCTAGTGACTGTTACACCATCCGATCTGCAGCCTATATGACTATGAGACCAGAAGAACTAGATGGTGCTGGCTAGTACTGTCAAACACTTGGAAGAGGACCTATGTAGTAGATCCTGGATAGAGAGGGAGAACAATGTGGAACAAAACTCAAAATCATTTGGAAAAATAAAAGGCGGGGGGATGAGGTTTGCTGGTCTGATAGAGTCTGGTGGAACCACTGAGATCATGGCCGCTAGCTGCCCTTCAGGTCTGGAATTGAACCCATGCCTGTGGCTTCCAGCCAAACAATAGACAGGCATATGAGTTGAACATTT
>NW_006935817.1:0-488 GCF_000298275.1 Orycteropus afer afer
ATTTACAATAGCCAAAAGATGGAAACAACCTAGGTGTCCATCAACTGAGGAATGGATAACCAAACTATGGTACACACACAATGGAGTAATATGCAACCCTAAAGAATAACGTAGAATCTACAAAACACCACATAATGTGGATGAACTTGGAGGACATTATGCTAAGTGAAATAAGTCAATCACAAAAGGACAAATATTGTATTAATCCATTATTGTAAAAGTTAAAGAAAGGTTTATCTGTAGAAGGAAATTTTCTTTGTTGCTTACCAGGGGTGGGAGGGGAGGGGAGGGAACGCTGTTAGATAGATAGTGATAAGTATTGATTTGGGAGAAGAGAAGAGCAATGTACCAAATTTGAGTGGCCAATATGGCAATATTGATGATGAGAAAGACATAGAGAGGTACATGGGAGGTACAGACAACAAATATGAACCCTTTTGCACATATAGTACTGCATTGTCAGTGAAAGCTAACATGGGTATAAGGAT
>NW_006935817.1:1394-2671 GCF_000298275.1 Orycteropus afer afer
GATACTATGAAGAACTGTACTTCAACAAATTTGAAAATCTGGAAGAGTTGAACCGATTTCTAGAAACACACCACTTACCTAAACTAACACAGACTGACTTGGAAAAGTTGAACAGATCCATAACAAAAGAAGAAATTGAACAGGTCATCAAAAATTACCACAAACAACAACAAAAATAATAATACCAGGTACAAATCAGGCTGGAAATCTACCGATGAAAGAAACTTGAAACCCAATCAATCTATTTGATCACTTGTTAATGTTTGTGTGTGAGTGTTATATTTGTAGATTAAATTGTGAGAAGGAGATATCTTCCTAAATGTCATTAAAAATCCTCGATTTATATAAGCATTGATATGCACTTTTCTCTACCATTTAAAGTATTATTTTTTTAATTAAAAAAAATATTTTTGGTGAAATGCCATAGAGTGTTCTTATACAATCGATAATGTACAACCATTAAGATGATTGAGAAGAAATGTAATGACAGAAAGATATTTACAGTATATTAAGTGAAACCAAACCAAAGAATCCCACTGCCATCAAGTCATTTCTGACTCATAGGGACCCTCATTTTGTTTCCAAGGCTATAAATCTCAAAGTAGATTGACTTACCTTCCTTCTGTGGGTGGCTGGTAAGTTCGAACTGCTGACCTTTTGGTTTACAACCAAACGTCTTACCCACTATGCCAGTAGAGCTCCTTATATTAAGTGAAAAGTGATTAAAAAGTGGTAAATGCAATATGACCCCACTTTTTCTTAAGTATTAGTTATTTAAATAGATAATAAATATAACCAGGCAGCTTCTATAACCCATGCAGCTGCAAGAGTCAGAAGAAGCCTCCAGCATGATGTGGAAAAGCCTCCAGCTTGACATTTGATCTAAGAACTTGGACTTGCCAACTTCTATAATTAACTAGAAAATATCCAAGTATCCCCAGGGACACTCTGGACCTGGAGGACTGAAAAGGTGCAACATTCCCCTTGTTACTCTTATACCCCACACCCGCTTGGTGAACAGAGGTTTTCCCATCCCCCACTCCCACCCACCTTCTGGGGCTGCAGGAACTCCATCCCTCTGTGTGCTTGGATGGAACCTCGATGCCCTGCCCTACCCTCCCCTGATATTTTTTTCTTTTTCTTTCTTTTTTTTCCTCTTTTTTTTTTCTGATTTTTAGTTTGCTTGCTTTTGTCTGTTTTAAAACTACTACTGTTATTAATACTTTTGTCCTTTTTATTATTATTATTCTTTATTCTTCCCCTCCCAGGTCCTAGTT
>NW_006935818.1:0-753 GCF_000298275.1 Orycteropus afer afer
TTTGATGACCTGTTCAATTTCTTCTTTTGTGATGGGCCTGTTCAACTTTTCCACATCAGTCTGTGTTAGTTTAGGTAAATGGTATGTTTCTAGAATTCTATTTCTTCCAAATTATCAATTTTATTGTAGTAGAGTTCTTCATAGTATCCTGATAATGTCCTTTTTATTTCAGTTGGTTCTGTTGTGATGTCACCCATTTCATTTCTTACTCGTGTTATTTGTATTCTCTCCTTCTGTTCCTTTGTTAAATTTGCCAGAGGTTTGTCAATTTTATTGATATTTTCAAAAAACCAACTTCTGGTCCTATTGATTTTTTTCTATTGTCCTTCTATTTTCTGTTTCATAGATTTCTGCTCGAATCTTGATTATTTACTTTCTTCTGGTGACTGTGGGCTTTTCTTGCTGTTCTTTTTCTAATTGTTGGAGATGTTGGTTTAAAGTGTTGATTTTGGCTCCTTCTTCTTTTTTGATGTGTGCATATATTGCTATGAATTGGCCTCTGATCACTGCTTTTGCTGTGTCCCATAGATTTTGGTAAGTTGTGTTTTCATTTTTGTTTGATTCAAGGAATTTTTGAATTTCTATTTGTATTGCTTCTTTTACCCAGTCTTTCTCTAGGATGGTATTGTTCAGTTTCTCTGTGTTTATGCTTTTTCTGTTGATCTTCCTATTGTTGATTTCTAATTTGATAGCATTATTATCTGAGAAGATGCTTTGCAATATTTCAATGTTTTTAAATTTATTAAGGCTTGC
>NW_006935818.1:3148-3643 GCF_000298275.1 Orycteropus afer afer
CTTTCTTCATTTTGTTTTGATTTTTTTTTCTGATTGATCCCTTTCCAAAGAAGTATTCAGGTATTTGTCTTCAGTCTCATCAAGTCTGCCTTCCATTGCATCAATTCTTCCCCTTTGGCCTTCCAGTGTTTTATCTATTTCTAACAATTTAGTATTGATCTTCTGGATTTCTATCTGCAGATTTAGAATCATTTCTAATTTTTCATTTATTTTGTCCTTGTATTTTCTTCCAAAAATTTTTTAAGGGTTTTTCTGTGTTTTCTTTGGTCTGTCTCTCAATCCTTTGAAGATATCTAAATATAATTCTTTTCAGTTCCTTATCAGAGAGCTCCAGTGTTGCTGCTTCTTCAGGGATGTGTTCTGGGTCTGTAACCTGTTCCATTATTTTCTACCCCTCTTTCTGGCTTCATTGTGTGGACTGTGGTGGTCTGTTTTTTCTGAGGCATTGTGGTATTGTATTAAGATCTCTGTTAATAGTTTGTGAAGAGCAGCCAA
>NW_006935819.1:0-664 GCF_000298275.1 Orycteropus afer afer
TTAATCTTCTGATTTCTATCTGTAGAGTTTGTATCATTTCTAATTTTTCATTTATTTTGTCATTTTGTTCTTGTATTAGCTTCTGAAATTATCTATGGTTTTTTCTGTCTTTTTCTTAATTTTGTCAGTGTTTTCCTTGATCTGTCTCTCAATCTTTTGAAGATACCTGAATATAAATTCTTTTGAATTCCTTATCATGTAATTCCAATGTTGCTTCTTCCTCAGGGAGGTTTCCTGAATCTGTATCCTGGTCCCTTGTTTCTACTACTTTATCTTGCTTCTTTGTGTGGACTGGTGTGATCTCTTGTCTTTCAGACATTATGACATTGTTGTTTTTATATTTAATTGGTGATTGTATGTTGGGGTGATTTTCCCAAGAGTTTTTTTTTTTCTTCTTTGTTTTGTTTTGATGCATATGAGTAAGCTTGGTACTGTGTTCCCCCATTTGCTAGTTGACAGCATTTATTCTTTTACCACCTCTCTCCTGCTGCATGTGATGGAGAATGAGAGTGGGTGCACAGATCTCTGTTAGCTGTCTGGGAAGAGCAGTTCATGGTGAGTCAGGCTGATATTGGTTGTCATCTATTATTGGCCAGTTGGTTATAGAAGCAAATGGTGGCTTTCACTCAGTAGATGAGGCAGGAGGTACAGGTATTTTTGGGTC
>NW_006935819.1:1879-2996 GCF_000298275.1 Orycteropus afer afer
ATTTAGAGATGATTTAAAGTATATTATTGGAGGATGTGCTTAGCTTATAAGCAAAAATTTAAATATGCCGTTTAATATAAGGGACTTGAGCATCCACGGATTTTGGTAGTCACTGAGGGATCCTGTAATCAATCCTCTTTTTGCTTGCCCATTCATAAGTTGATGGAAATTTCAGGTTTTCCAATTTTTGGCTATTATGAATAATGTTTCTATGAATGCTTGTGTACAATTTTTGTATATTTTCAATTTTCTTGGTTATATGCCTATGATTGGAATTACTGGGCCATATAGTTACTGTCTTAGTTTCCTAGGACTTCCCTAACAAAATACTACAAAGTAGGTGGCTTTAAAGATAGCAGTTTATTTTCTCACAGTTTTGGAAACTAGAAGTCCAAACCAGGGTACTGGTCATGCTGATTCCTTCTGAGGGCTTTGAGAGAGGAGCTGTCCAACACCTCTCTCCTGATTTCTGGTGGGTGCATGAAACTCTTGATGTTCCTTTGCAGCTTATAGGTGCCTTGACTTTTGTCAACACAAGCATCTATCTTTCCCATTGTTGATCTTGTTTCTATGTCTGTTTGACCCTTTTATAAACCACCAGTTAGTAGCAATTAGGGTTAGGACCACATTACTTCAGTATGACCTCATTTAATTTAACTGACAACAACAAAAACCCTATTTCCAAACATGGTCACATTCACAGGTACAGGAGTTAGGACTTCACCATATTCATCATCTAATACCAGAATGGGGATCATTATAGTTCTCCTTCTTCCATAAATCTTTGTTTGTGGAATGGTTATCTGCAACAGTCCCATACCTGTAGCCTTTGTTAAGAATGTATATCCTTTGTACAGTATATGGTAGTGTTTACTAAACATCGCTTTGTTGCCTTAGTGGTTAAGTTTGTAGAAACAATATAAAGAACAAAAACCAACTAGATCACATGAGAATAGATGAACTGGAACCATTCTTGATCACATATAGTTATAAATTCCTAGTCCATATCCTAGATTCACAGATCTACAAAGTGATGGCCTATTTGAGGGAAAACATCTCTGAATTCTTCAAATTATATAACTTTAAATCCATGTCATTCAACAAATAATTCTATCTC
>NW_006935820.1:0-822 GCF_000298275.1 Orycteropus afer afer
TATGATGGTGAAATTAGGAGATTTCCAGATAAGCAGAAACTAAGGGAATTTGTTAAAACCAGAATAACCTTACAAGAGATGCTGAAGGGAGTCCTTTGAAAAGAGAACCAAAAATAACAAGTATGAATATATTATGAATATAATACAACCGACCATTAATACACAAGATGATACAACTCAGAAACTACAGCTATGGACATATCCAAAGTAAAATGAGCTTACAAGATCGTAAACAGGGAACCAGAGACATTAATTGGCAAGGGAGGACAACTACAAGCAAAAAGAGGGAAAAGACTGTGTATTTGCAGAACTTCTAAATGGTGAGGAAGTTAAGAAAATTGCAAGATAGAATGGACTGTTCTAAACTTGGTGATAAAATTATAAATCATAGGGTAACCTCAAAGAAAAAATGATAAACCTTCACATCACAATAAAAAAAGAGAACAAGCAAAAATATTCAGCATAGAGTAAAACAACAGCAACAAAAGAAATGATAACATGATTAATAAACATAATGAGCTCAGCACAGAAAATAATATGGAACAAAGAAACCAGGGACACAATGAAAAAACACATAACAAAATGAATGCAACCAATTCATACTTGTAAATAATTATACTGAATGTTAATGGATTAAATGCACCATTCAAGAGACAGAGAGTTGCAGATTGGATAAGAAAACAAAACTCATCAATATGCTGCCTGCAAGAGACACACCTTAGAGATAAAGACAAAAATAGATTAAAAATCAAAGGTTGCAAAAAGATATATTAAGCAAATGGCAACTGTAAGAGAGCAGGAGTGGCAATATTAATTTCTGAT
>NW_006935820.1:2286-2811 GCF_000298275.1 Orycteropus afer afer
AAACAATCCAATTAAAAAATGGGCGGAAGACATGAATAGACCCTTCACCAAGGAGGATATTCAAGTGGCCAACAAACATATGAAGAAATGCTCACAATCATTAGCTATTAGAGAGATGCAAATCAAAATAAAAATGAGGTACCATCTTCCTCCAGCTTTAGTAGCAAAGTTCAACAAGACAGAAAACAACAAATGCTGGTGAGGTTGTGGAGAGATTGGGATTCTCATACACTGTTGGTGGGACTGTAAAATGGTTCAACCATTGTGGAAAGCAGTATGGCGATTCCTTCAAAAGTTGAAATTAGAAATACCATTTGACCCAGCCCTTCCATTACTAGGTATATACCCTAAAGAAGTGAGAGCCATGACAAAAACAGATATATGCACACCCATGTTCATCATAGCACTATTTATAATAGCCAAAAGATGGAAACAACGTAGGTGTCCATCAACTGAGGAATGGATAACCAAACTATGGTACATACACACAATGGAATACTATGCAACCCTAAAGAATAATGTAGA
>NW_006935821.1:0-506 GCF_000298275.1 Orycteropus afer afer
ATTCTGATTATTCACATAAACATAGGACCATTGTCTGCCAACCCTATATATGTTGTTGCATACGTTCTCAATTTCATAGACATACCTAATCGTTCAGCCTGTCCACCCATCTATCCACCCATATACCCATGCTAGCCTTCACTGACAAGGCAGTACTCTATGTACAAAATGGTTCATATTTTTTGTCTGTATTCCCATGTACCTCTCTATGTCTTTCTCATCCTCAATGCTGCCATATTGATCACTCACATTTGGTACATTGCCCTTCTCTTCATCTAAATCAATATTTATATCTATCTAATAACATTCATTCCTGTCCCCTCCCCTCCCACTCCTGGTAACCAACAAAGAAATTTTCCTTCTATAGAAAAACCTTTTCTTAACTTTTACAATAATGGACTAATACAGTATTTGTCCTTTTGTGATTGACTTATTTCACTCACCATAATGTCCTCCAAGTTCATCCATATTATGCGGTGTTTTGCAGATTCTACATTATTCTTTAG
>NW_006935821.1:3041-3849 GCF_000298275.1 Orycteropus afer afer
AGTGCTGAGGAGCAAGGATGTCTCCTTGAGGACTAAGGTGCACCTGACACAAGCCATGATATTTCCAATAGCCTTGTATGCATGTGAGAGCTGGACAGTGAATAAGGAAGACCAAAGAAGAGTTGATGCTTCTGAGTTGTGGTGCTGGTGAAGAATGCTAAAAGTACCATGGACTGCTAAAAGAACTAACAAATCTTTCTTGGAGAAAGTGCACCCAAAATGCTCCTTGGAAGCGAGAATGGCCAGAGTTCATCTCACCTATTTTGATCATGTTGTCAGAAGGGATCACTCCTTGGAGAAGGATTTCATGCTTGGTAGGGTGCAGGTTCGACAAAAGAGGGGGAAGCCTTCATTAAGATGGATTGGCACAGTGGCTGCGATGATGGGTTCAAGGATAGCAGGGATTGTGGAGCTGGCATGGGATCGGGCAGTGTTTCATTCTGCTGTGCATGAGGTCACTACAGTTCGGAAACTACTTGACAGCACCTAACAACAACAACAACAAAGAATATTCATGGGATCTGGATTGGGATTGCATTGAATGTATAGATTGCTTTGGGTAGAACTGAGATTTTTACAATGTTCAATCTTCCTATCCACGAGCATGGGATGTTCTTCCATTTATGTAGTTCTCTTATGGTTTCTTGAAGTAGTTTTGTATCATTTTCTTTGTAGAGGTCTTTTGTGTCCCTGTTAAGATTTATTTCCAAGTATTTTATTTTTTTTGGTAGCTATTGTAAATGGGAGCTCTGGTAGCATAGTGGCTAAGGCACTTGACTGCTAACCAGAAGGCTGGCGGTTCAAACCC
>NW_006935822.1:0-1074 GCF_000298275.1 Orycteropus afer afer
GTATAGCAGGGATTGTGGGGCTGGTGCGGGATCGGGCAGTGTTTCGTTCTGCTGTGCATGGGGTCGCTATGAGTCGGAAACGACTTGACGGCACTTAACAACAACAACAACATGGGAATTGTTAATATTAAAATAATAAGGGTTTTTCACATGTTTGGATTTTATTGAAGCTTTACAAAACAGATTCAAGAGCTAAATGGATGAACCCACAAGACAATGAAGTGGGAATGTTCTCATTTGCAATTTTAATGCGTTTTTTGAGATTATGACAGATTGAAGGAGACTAATGAAAGAGAAAAAAGTTCTTCCTGTCATGGTCTAGGAACCAGCTTCAGGAACCTAGATATGAACATTGATAACCCCTAAGGACTTTGAGGAATCAGCTGCAGGCACCCAGGTAAGAGTGGTAGGAGAGGTTTCCAACAGGGAGACAAACTTGTCTGTCAGTTTCTCCTACCTTGGTGACGTGTTGAGGTGAGTTTTGAGGCTGAGCACTGGTGTTTCAAACCCAGTAGGATGTATATAGTGCACAGGTATCAGCCCAGCTTACAGACTGAGACAGACTAGGATGAAGTAAGAGGCCGTCCACTTCTCAAAGAATTGGCCAGGTAAAACCATATGAATAACAAAGAAACACTGTCTGATACATTACCGCACAACTTTATGAATAGTCCGGTTAGGTTAGAAGGCTCTCAAAACAGGACTGGGAAAGAGCTGTATCATCAGAGTACACCCAGCCTTACCCATATGGATAAGGTAAAGCTTTCGGAACCTCCATTTGTTGATGTGGCACCACTCAAATTCCCTTCTCCAGGGAATGGTCCCCTCTGACAACGTGACCAAAATAGGTGACACGAAGTCTGGCCATTCTTACTTCCAAGGAAGAATCATTAACAACCTGAGATATGCAGATGATACAACTTTCCTTGCTGAAAATGCAGATGACTTGAGACACTTACTGATGAAGGTTGAAGAATACAGTCTGCAATATGGATTACGTCTCAACTTGAAGAAAACAAATATTCTCACAACTGGACCGATGAGTAGCATCACAATAAATGGAGAGAAGATTGA
>NW_006935822.1:1556-2709 GCF_000298275.1 Orycteropus afer afer
GATTGACACAATGGCTCCGATGATGGGCTCAAGTATAGCAGGGATCATGGAACTGGTGTGGGATCAGGCAGTGTTTCGTTCTGCTGTGCATGGGGTTGCTGAGTTGGAAATGACTCGATGGCACCTAACAACAACAACAAGGACTTTAAAGGTTTAGAGAATCTTTCCTCCAACCACACTGGGAATATCTGTAGCACTATCTCTGAAAACACACTGAATTATATCCTTTAACTGCTGGATTAGGCTTCCTGGTTAAGGCAGGGAGTCTTTTAAGACATAAGTCTGGAGCTACAGGAGTAGTTCTAAATTATCCTCTTAAAAGACATCACTCAAGAGCAAGTGTCTGTTGGTGCTGCTCATTCATCTGGAAAAGAACTCATCCATTTCCTTACTCAACCTCCTGTAAATTGTTAGCATGTGGCCTTTGAATCAGTGGTAAGTCTGAATGATGACCCTACTAAACAAAGGTAGGATTTGCTTTGGGGTCAAATACCTGATGGACTGGACACAGGCCCCTGTTCTTAGGTGTTGCAAGCACTTTATTCCAAACAATCAGCATGAACAACTCCAGAAAGGCCCTCTAGCATCAAACTGTTGTTCTTAGCTGTCCTTGAATTAGCCCCTGATTTATGGTGATCTCATGCAGAGTAGGATCAGACTGTTGTAATCCATAGGGTTTTTATTTGCTAAGTTTTGGAAGTAGATTATCAGGCTTTTCTTCCAAGTCTTTCTATCTTACTTTGGAAGCTACCCCTCATTTTACTTGTGATTTGATAGACCCTGGTGTATGGAATGAGGATAATATGAACAATTTCATGACTGTGAGCTTAAACATGGGGAAGCAGAAGAAATCTTGTTTTCTCCCCACCTCTCCATTCAATACTGTATTTGCTATCTAACCTGAGTCTCTCTGCTGTGACACTGTTTGAGTTAGTGTTCAGCTTTTTCCTCTGACAGGTACAGTTTGCTTCTTTTGTTGTTTGTTGTTGTTGTTAAGTGCCGTTGAGTCTTTTCCGACTCATAGCGACCCCATGATAGCAAAACAAAACACTGCCCGATCCCGCACCAGCCCCACAATCCCTGCTATGTTTGAGTCCATCATCGCAGCTACCGTGTCAATCCATCTCGTTGAAGGCCTCCCCCTCTTTCGTCG
>NW_006935823.1:0-758 GCF_000298275.1 Orycteropus afer afer
TAAATGGTATTGATTTCCTTATTTTCTTTTAATCAATCTCTTTGCTGGTAGACAGGAATCTAACTGATTTTTGTATGTTGAACTTACATCCTGCCACTATGCTAAATCTCTCAATTAGTTCAAGTAGTTCTTTTGTTAAGTTTCTTGGATTTTCTATGTAGGATCATATCATTAGTAAATAGGGATAGTTTTACTTCTTCCTTACCAATTTGGATGCCTTTGTTTTCCATTTCTTACCTCATTTCCCTGGCTAGGACTTCCAATATGATGTTGAATAGAAGTGATGATAGGGGACATCCTTGTCTGGCTCCTGTTCACAAGGGGAATGGTTTCGGTCTCTCTCCATTGAGAATAATGTTGGCTGTTGGTTTTACATATGTGCCCTATATTATGTTGGGGGATGTCCCTACTATTCCTATTTTGCTGATAGTTTTGATCAAATGGGTTTTGGATTTTATCAAGTGCCTTTTCTGCATTGATTGATAGGATCATGTAGTTCTTTTCCTTTGTTTTATTTATGTGATGGATCACATTGTTTTTCTAATGCTGAACCATCCTTGCATACCTAGTTGTTGCTGTTAGGTGCCGTTGAGTCATTTCCAACTCATAGAGACCCAATGCATTGCAGAACAAAACACTGCCCAATCCTTCACCAGCTCCATGATCCCTGCTATACTTGAGCCCATCATCGCAGCCACCATGTCAATCCATCTCGTTGAAGGCCTCCCTCTCTTTTGTTGACCCTCCACCCTACCAAG
>NW_006935823.1:2423-3025 GCF_000298275.1 Orycteropus afer afer
TATAGTAATTGGTTTTGTCTGCTTGAGCTGCTCTTTGAAATCTTCTGTTCAGCTCTTTTATCTTGTCATTTCTTCAATTGGCTTTAGCTACTCTCTTCTCAAGGGCAAGTTTCAGAGTCTCTTCTGTCATCATTTTTGGTCTTCTCTTCTTTTCTCATCTTTTTAGTGATCTCTTGCTTTCTTCATGCATAATGTTCTTGATATCCTACCACAATTCTTCTGGTTTTCGGTCATTGGTGTTCAATGCATCAAATCTATAAATGATCTCTAAATTCAGGAGGGATATATTCAAGATCATATTTTGGCTCTCTTGGAATTGTTTTAATTGTCTTTAACTTCAAGTTGAACTTGCTTATGAGCAGTTGATGGTCTGCTCCACAATCAACTCCTGGCAAGGTGTTGGCTGAAGATATTGAGCTTTTCCACCACCTCTTGCCCCAGATGTAGTCCATCTGATTTCTGTGTGTTCCATATGGTGAAGTCCACATGTCGAGCTGCTGTTTGTGTTGTTGAAAAAAGGTATTTGCAATGAACATGTCTGGTCTTGCAAAATTCTACCATGTGGGGGTCCAGCATTATTTCTGTCACCAAGGCCAAATTTT
>NW_006935824.1:0-614 GCF_000298275.1 Orycteropus afer afer
ATATTCATGAGGGATATTGGTCTGTAGCTTTCCTTTCGAGTGATGTCTTTGCCTGGTTTTGGTATCAAGGTTATGCTTGCTTCATAAAATGAATTTGAGAGAATTCCATCCCTTTCTATGTTTTGGAATAGTTTGAGTAGGATTGGTGTCAGTTCTTCTCTGAACATTCAGTAGAATTCACCAGTGAAACTGTCTGGGCCAGGGCTTTTTTTTGTTGTTGCTATTTTTTTTATGACCTGTTCAATTTCTTCTTTTGTTATGGGTCTATTGAAATTTTCCACCTCAGCCTCTGTTAGTTTATGTAAGTAGTATATTTCTAGAAATCTGTCCATTTCTTCTAGATTTTCAAATTTGTTGGAGTACATTTCTTCATAGTATCCTGATATTATCCTTTTAATTTCTCTTGGTTCTATTGTGGTGTTGCCCAATTAATCTCTTATTTGTGTTATTTGTATTCTCTCCCTCTTTTCCTTTGTTAAATTTGCCAGTGGTCTATTTTCTCAATCCTTTCAAAGAATCAATGTCTAGTCTTGCTGATTTTTTTCTATTGTCTTTCTATTTTCTGTTTCATTGATTTCTGCTCAAATCTTGATTATTTATTTCTTCTGGTGACT
>NW_006935824.1:1724-2859 GCF_000298275.1 Orycteropus afer afer
CAGTTTTTATTATATATTTTTGGGCTCTTTCATTGGGTGCATAGATATTTACTATTGCTATGTCCTCTGGTTCAATTGATCTTTTAATCATTATATAATGTCCTTCCCTGTCTCGTATGGTGGTTTTTGTCTTAAAGTCAATTTGATCAGAAATTAATATTGCCACTCCTGCTCTTTTATGGTTACTATTTGCTTGATATATCTTTTTCCAACCTTTGATTTTTAGTCTATTTTTGTCTTTGTGTGTCTCTTGTAGACAGCATATTGATTTTCTTATCCAGTCTGCAACTCTCCATCTCTTGAGTGGTGCATTTAATCCATTGACATTCAGTGTAATTATTGACAAGTATGAGTTGTTGCTGTCATTTTGTTATGTGCTTTTTCATGGTGTTACTGATTTCTTTGTTCCATATAATTTTCTGTGCTGAGCTGGTTTTGTTTATGAATCATGTTATCACTTCTTTCATTGCTACTGTTTTAGTATTTACTAAATATTTGTGCTGGTCCTCTTTTTTATTGTGATGTGAAGGTTTATCATTTTTCTTTGAGGTTACCCTGTGATTTATAATTTTCTTCCCAAGTTTTGAACAGTTTATTCTATCTTGCAATTGTGTTGACTTCCCTACCATTTAGAAGTTCTGTAACTACACATTTTTTTTTTTCTCTCTTTTTGGTTTGTAGTTGTCCTCATTTGTCAATTGATGTCTCTGGTTCCCTATTTTTAATCTTGTTGGCTTACTTACTTTGGATACTTCTATAACTGGGTTGGGAGCTCTGTTAGCATAGTACCTAAGGCACTTGACTGCTAATCAGAAGGCTGGTGGTTCAAACCCACCAGCCACTCCTCGGAAGAAAGATGGGGCAATCAACTTCCATAGTGATACTGCCTCGGAAACCCAAGGAGGGGTCGCTATGAGTCAGGTCTGACTCAATGGCACATGACAACAACAACATAATTGGGTTGGCTTCTGGGTTATGTCATCATGTGTATTAATGGTCAGTTGTTGTTTGCTATTGTTGCTTCTCTGTCCAAAGGACTCCCTTTAACATCTCTTGTAAGGTTGGTCTGGTTTTAACAAATTCCCTTAATTTCTGCTTATCTGGAAATGTCCTAATTTCACCATCATATTTGAGG
>NW_006935825.1:0-445 GCF_000298275.1 Orycteropus afer afer
ATCCCCGGCCAAGTGAATGAGAGTGGTAGCCGGGCACCATCTAGTTCTTCTGGTCTCATCATTGTATAGGCTGCAGATCGGATGACATACCAGTTGCTAGGATGAATTGTTTCCATGAATTTTGGTTTTCTTCATTCTTCTTTGCTCTGGATGAGGAGAGACCCATTGTTGAATCTAGATGGCAGCTTGCTAGCTTTTAAGATTCCAGTTGCTACTTGCCAAAGTAAGAGGTGAAACAATGTTTTGTATAGTATGTTATGCCAGTTGAGATTCATGTCCCCAGTGACTATGGTCCTAAGCCCACAGGTTCAACTATTCAGTGCCTCTGGGTAGCTGGCTGTGACCAAGCAGTGACCACAACCTTGCCCCTTGTCAACTCTACTATACACCTGGGAAATCTGATCATTTACATAAACTTATAGGAACATTGTCTGCCAACCCTATA
>NW_006935825.1:1958-2828 GCF_000298275.1 Orycteropus afer afer
AGTTTAATGATGATGTGTCTGGGTGATTTTCTTTTGGGGTCTATCCTGTTTGGGTTTCGTTGGACTTCCTGAATGGATATATTCTCATCTTTCATCATAACAGGGAAGTTCTCCTCCAGCAAATCTTGCACAATTTTCTTAGTGGTTTTGTTTTTCTCTTCCTGTTCTGGAGTTCCAATGACACATAAGTTATTCCTTTTTATGGTATCCCACATGAACCTTAGGCTTTCTTCATTTTGTTCTGATTTTTTTCTGATTGATCCTTTTCCAAAGAAGTATTCAGGTATTTGTCTTCAATATCATTAATTCTGTCTTCCATTGCATCAAATCTACTCCTTTGCCCTTCCAATGTGGTATCTATTTCTAACAATTTACTATTAATCTTCTGGATTTCTATCTGTAGATTTAGAATCATTTCTAATTTTTCATTTATTTTGTCATTTTGTTCTATTTTCTTCCAAAATTATTCTAGGGTTTTTTCTGTGTTTTCTTTGGTCTGTCTCTCAATATTTTGACTTTACCTAAATATAATTCTTTTGAATTCCTTATCAGAGAGTTCCCATGCTGCTTCTTCCTCAGGCATTTGTTCTGGATCCCTATCCTATTCGCTTGTTTTTACCACTTTATCCTGCTTCTTTGTGTGGACTGTGATGGTCTATTGTCTCTGAGAGATCATGGCGTTGTTGTATTTAGATCTGTTAATTGATTGTGAAGAGCAGCCAAGGGTGATACAGGCTCTTTTGGTAGTTTTTTTTATCTTTAGCTCATTGGTAGAGAAGGAGGAAGTGGCTCTGTCTCAGTAAGTGAAGTTACAGAAGGTGTGGGTGTAGTTGTGTCTTATGGGGACTGTTGCTGTCTCCCACTCAGTTA
>NW_006935826.1:0-886 GCF_000298275.1 Orycteropus afer afer
AACAGCAAGAAAAGCCTACAGCCACCAGAAGAAAGGAAATAATAAATATTTGAGCAGAAATCAATGAAACAGAATATAGAAAGACAATAGAAAAAATCAACAAGACTAGAAGTTAGTTTTTTGAAAAGATTAATAAAATTGACAAACCACTGGCAAATTTAACAAAGGAAAAGGGAGAGAATACACATAACATGAATAAGAAACAAGAAGGGTGAAATCATAACAGAACCAACTGAAATAAAAAGGATAATATCAGGATAAATGAAGAACTATACTCCAATAAATTTGAAAATCTGGAAGAAATGGACAGATTTCTAGAAATACACCATTTACCTAAACTAACACAGACCGATGTGGAAAAGTTGAACAGATCCACAGATCCATAACAAAAGAAGAAATTGAATGGGTCATAAAAAAAATTACCAACAAAAAAAGTCCTAGCCCAGACGGTTTCACCAGATAATTCTGCCAAGCATACAGAGAACTCACACAAATCCTACTCAAACTATTTCAAAACATACAAAAGGACGGAATCCTCCCTATTTCATTTTATGAAGCAAGCATAACCTTGATACCAAAACCAGACAAAGACATCACTCAAAAGGAAAACTACAGACCAATATCCCTAATGAATATAGAAGCAAAAATCTTCAACAAAATCCTAGCCAATACCATTGTCATCCACTTGGAAGGGATGCAGGAGATCCTGGATAGAGAGGGATAACAATGTGGAACAAAACTCAAAATCATTTGGAGGGAAAAAAATTAAAAAGGTGGGAACCAGGTTTGCTGGTCCAGTAGAGTGTGGTGGAACCACTGAGACTATGGCCCTAGCTGCCCTTCAGGTCTGGGATTGAACCCACACCTGTGGTTTCCAGCCAAACAA
>NW_006935826.1:2807-3320 GCF_000298275.1 Orycteropus afer afer
GTCTGGTTAGCAGGCAAGTGTCTTAGCCACTATGCTAATGGAAGAACATATCATGCTCATGGGTAGGAAGATTGAACATTGTGAAAATGTCAATTCTACCCAAAGCAATCTATACATTCAATGCAATCCCAACCACGATCCCATCAATGTTCTTTAAGGATATGGAAAAACCAATCACTAACTCTATATGGAAAGGAGAGACCTCGGATAAGCAAAGCACTATTGAAAAAGAACAACAAAGTAGGAGGTCTCACACTGCCAGATCTCAAAACCTACTATGCAGCCACAGTAGTCAAAACTGTCTGGTACTGGTATAGTGACAGACACATAGACCAATGAATAGAATTGAGAACCCAGAAATAGATCCATTGACCTATGGTCAGCTGATCTTTGACAAAGGGCCAAAATCCATTAAATAAGGAAGAGAATGTTTGTTTAATAAATGGTGCTGGCAAAACTGGATATTCATTTGCAGAAAAATGAAACAAGATCTGTACCTCACACCATACACAA
>NW_006935827.1:0-752 GCF_000298275.1 Orycteropus afer afer
GGCCACTCCTCAGAAGGAAAGTTAGGAAATCTCCTTCCATAATGATACCACCTCAGAAACCCAAAAAGGGATTGCTATGAGTTGCATGTGACTCGACAGCACTGCTTTAGGGATGTGATCTGTTTCCAGTATATAAGAAGCATTGAGAAAGATATGAGCTTTTTGGCACACTTGGATCCTGCATTTAGCTGACTTCATTTAGCAGCCTGCCATGTTGCCTGCCAATCTTGAGATTGTTTCTGGTCTAGAATTAGTGGCCTGCTCTATTGCTTGATAATCTTGATTTGTCATTTTATTTGTTGACCTTCAGTTTTCCAGCCTCAGCAATCAGCAGCTGTCTGAGTAAGAGAAGCCTCCAGCTCCAGTGGGCCTTAAGAAAAGGCAGGGCTGAAGCCCAAGGTCAAGGGACCTTCACCCAGCCCCTAGAACTGCACTTTGAACTCAGACTTCTAGTCTCCCAGACTGTAAGTGAATAAATCTATGGTTGCTAAAATCATACATTTGTGGTATGTCTGTTACAGCAGCACTAGAGAACCAATACAGGGTACAAGACAAAAAATTACAAGGAGGTAGAGTTCCAGTAAGATGGTGGAACAGACATACAAACTGCACACACCCTCTTCAACAAAGAAAAGGGGAACAAATTAACACATTTACAGAGGATAATCCTGGAGCCCTGAGCTTTAAAGGGAAGGATACAGAAATGGACTGGACTCCAAGTAGTGGGTGCCCTGCCCCACTCTACCCAGATT
>NW_006935827.1:1647-2616 GCF_000298275.1 Orycteropus afer afer
GAAAGATGAGAATATATCTATTCAGGTAGTCCAAAGAACCCCCAAACAGGATAGACCCCAAAAGAAAATCACCAAGACACATCATCATCAAACTCACCAAAACCAAAGAAAAAGAAAGAATCCAGAAAGCACCACAGAAAAAATGAAAAGTTACTCACAAAGGACAATCAGTAAGAATAAGCTCTGATTTTTCAGCAGAAACCATGCAAGCATGAAGGCAATGAGATGGTATATATAAAACCCTGAAAGAGAAAAATTCCCAACCAAGAATTATGCATCTGGAAAAATTGTCCCTCAAATGAATAAATTAGGAGATTTCCAGATAAGCAGAAATTAAGGGAATTTGTTAAAACCAGAGCAACCTTATAAGAGATACTAAAGAGAGTCCATTGAACAGACAACTAATAATAGCAACTAAGAATACACAAGATGACATAACCCAGACACCAACACAGCTATGGAAGTATCCAAAGTAAAATAAGCTTACAAGATTGTAAACAGGGGACCAGAGACATCAATTGGCAAATGAGGACAACTACAAACCAAAAAGAGGGAAAATGCTGTGTAGTTACAGAACTTGTAAATGGTGAGGAAGTCAAGAGGGTTGCAAGATAGAATAGACTGTTCCAAACTCAGGGGGAAAATTATAAATCACAGGGTAGCTTCAAAATAAAATAATAAACATTCACATAACAATGAGAAGAGTACAAGTACAAATATTTATCAAATACTAAAACAATAACAACAAAGGGAATTATAACAAGATTCATAAATATAATGAGGTCAGGACAGAAAATTATACACAAAAAAAGAAACCAGGAACAGCATGAAAAAACACATAACAAAATGAACCAATTCGTACTTGTCTATAATTACACTAAATGTCAATGGGCTAAATGCAACATTCAAGAGATGGAGAGTTGCAGATTGGATAAGAAAACAAAAGCCATTAATATGCTGTCTACAGGA
>NW_006935828.1:0-502 GCF_000298275.1 Orycteropus afer afer
CTTACTGGTGTGATTGGGACTGGTGGAATCAACAAAACCATAGCCCTTAGTCACCGTTGACTCTTAGAACTGAATTTAAATTTATGGCTTAACTTTCAGCTAAACAATAGACAGCTTGTAAGGTGAACAATAACACCAAAGAGATACACAGTACAATTAGTACAATATGACATCTAAAGGGCAGCATTTACCCAGGGATAAAGCTCAGAAGGCAGGAAATGATAGGAAAGAGGACAAAGGAAATGGTAAACACAGAGAGATAGTGGGAAGAATGCTATTATATTGTGGGGATTGCAAACAATGTCACAAAACAGAATGTGCATGAATTGTTTAGTGGAGAAAGAATTTGCTCTGTAAACTTTTTGTCAAAATCACAAATAGAAAAGAAAAACAAAAACAAAAAATTAAAAAAAAGAGAATGCAGAGTCACCAAACCCAAAAGAATTCATCAACATACAATCATAGCAGGAGAACGCATATGGTCAAGAACCAATGGTATTGA
>NW_006935828.1:3712-4292 GCF_000298275.1 Orycteropus afer afer
AAAAAAACAGTTTTTGAGGCTCAGTAATCTGGAGAGACTTAGCTGGATAATTCTGGATTTGGGTGTCTCAGGAGATTGTAGGCAAGCTATTCAGACTGCAGTCATTTAGACTTAACAAGGAATGGAGGATCCATGTCCAAAATGGTCCAATCATATGGCAAGAGGCCTAAATTTCCTACCACAAGGGCTTTTTTATAAGAATACTCACAATATGTCAGCTGACTTTCCCCATAGTGAATAATCAAAGAAAGAAAGAAGGTAACCATGAAGAAACTACTGTCATAAATTTCAGAAATGACATATCACTTTTGTATTCTATTGTTGTTGTTATATGGCATCGAGTTGGACCGACTCATAGCGACCCCTTCTTGGGTTTCCGAGGCAGTATCACTAAGAAGTAGATTGCTCCATCTTCCTTCCGAGGAGTGGCTTGTGGCTAGCAGTCAAATACCTTAGGCACTATGCTACCAGAGCTCCTATTTTGTATTCTATTAGTCAGAAAAAAATGTGCTACAGTGCAAGAGGGGAATATAGGAATACACAGCAGTATAAATAACATGTGACAGTGCTCATTGGAGAA
>NW_006935829.1:0-1155 GCF_000298275.1 Orycteropus afer afer
TTGGCTGAAGATATTGAGCTTTTCCACCGCCTCTTGCCACAGATGTAGTCAATCTGATTCCTGTGTGTTCCATCTGGTGAAGTCCACGTGTACAGCGTCCGTTTGTGTTGTTGAAAAAAGGTGTTTGCAATGAACAATTCGTTAGTCTTACAAATCCCCATGAGGAGACTGGCAATCAGCTCCATGGTAGGATCTACCACAAGCAACTGGGTAGCTGCCTTTGGGTATGTGGGCTGCTTCCTGTATATAAGGAGAAGCCTTTGGGAATGGTCTCTATCTTGGAGACCATTAAATTGTGACAGTCTGCTTCGTAAACACTTACAGCCTTGGCAACCCAGTGGAGCAGGTCTATTCTGTCCATATTGTTGCTATGAGTTGTAATCAACTTCACCTCAAAGAGTTTGGAGTTTTGATTAATCTTTATGGGAGCAGATTGCCAGAGCTTTTCTCCCATGGAGCAGCTGGTGGGTTTGAACCATCTGTCCTTCAGTTAGCCAAGTGTTTAACCATTCCGTCACCAGGACTCCTTTAATATACAACAAACAAAAACAAAAACAAACTCACTGCCATCAGTCAATTCCAACTAATATAGACCCCCCCCATCAGTCAATTCTGACTAATAGTGGACCCTGCATGTAAGCCATGTCATTGCTCAGCAGCCTGCCATGCTCTGTTGACCTTGGGACTTAAATGAACTTAAGCTAATGGCCTGCCGAGTGGTCTGGTAACATTGGGACTGTGCCTTTTTACTTGTCAACCTTGGGGCTTCCAGCCTCAGCAGCCAACAGCTGTTTGAGTGAGGAAATGCCTCTAGCTCCAGTGGGCTGGAAGCAGGAAGCAGAGCTGGACCCCAAAGTTGAGAGGCTTTCACCCAACTCCTAGAGCCTGGCACTTTGAACTTAGACTTAAAGCCTCCAAATTGTAAGAATAAACTCCTGCTTGTTAAGGCTATCCCATTCGTGGTATATTTCTTGTCAGAGCAGCACTAGGTAACCAGAATATTCTTTATCCAGGATCTCCTACATAGATCCCCCTCTGAGTGGTTGACAGTGGTAGTGGGGCACCATTTAGATCTTCTGGTCTCATAGTTGTGTAGGCTGCAGATTGCATGGTGTACCAGTCGCTAGGACTGTTTCCATGAATCTTTGGTGTTCT
>NW_006935829.1:1680-2781 GCF_000298275.1 Orycteropus afer afer
ACCCCTGGTAACCAACAAAGAAAATTTCCTTCCATAGATAAATCTCTCCTTGACTTTTACAGTAACGGTTTAATACAATATTTGTCCTTCTGTGATTGACTTACTTCACTCAGCATAATGTCCTCCAAGTTCATCCACATTATGTGGTGTTTTGCAGATTGTAAGTTATTCTTTAAGGAGCTCTGGTAGCATAGTGTCTAAGGCACTTGACTGCTAACCAGAAGGCTGGAGGTTCAAACTCACCAGCCACTCCTCGGAAGGAAGGTTGGGCAATATACTTCCATAGTGATACTGCCTCAGAAATCCAAGGAGGGGTCTCTATGAGTTGGGGCTGACTTGACGGCACACAACAACAATAACAACAACAAGTTATTCTTTAGGGTTGCATAGTATTCCATTGTGTGTATGTACCATAGTTTGGTTATCCATTCTTCAGCTGATGGACACCTAGGTTGCTTCCATCTTTTGGCTATTGTAAGTAGTGTTGCGATGAACATGGGTGTGCATATGCCTCTTCTTGTGTCATGGCTCTCACTTCTTTCGGATATATACCTAGTAATGGAATGATTTGATTTGCATCTTTCTAATGGCTAATGATTGTGAGCATTTCTTCATATGTTTGCTGGACACCTGAATATCCTCTTTAGTGAAGTGTCTATTCATGTCTTCTGCTTATTTTTAAATTGGATTATTCAAATTGTATTTGAAACGGTATTTCTAATTCCAACTTTTTAAGGAATCACCATATTGCTTTCCACAGTGGTTGTACCATTTTACAGTCCCACCAGCAGCGTATGAGAGTCCCAATCTCTCTGCATCCTTGCCAGAATTTATTATTTTCTGTCTTGTTAAATTTTGCTCCTAGTAGTGGGGCAAGAAGGGATCTCGTTGTTTTGATTTGCATCTTTCTAATGGCTAATGATCGTAAGCATTTCTTCATATGTTTGATGTTGTTGTTGTTGTTGTTGTTATGTTTCGTCGAGTCGGCCCCGACTCATAGCGACCCCCTCCTTGGGTTTCCGAGGCAGTATCACTACGGAAGTAGGATTGCCCAACCTTCCTTCCGAGGAGTGGCTGGTGGGTTTGAACCGCCAGCCGTCT
>NW_006935830.1:0-504 GCF_000298275.1 Orycteropus afer afer
TGCACCTTAGTCTTGAAGGAAACATCTTTGCTGTTCAGCACTTGAAAGAGGTCCTTTGCAGTAGATTTGCCCAGTGCTATACGATGTCTGGTATCTTGAATGCTGTTTCCACTGGTGTTGATTGTAGAACCAAGTAATATGAAGTGTTGGACAACTTCTACCTTTTCTCCATTTATCATGATGCTGCTTATTGGTCCCGTTGTGAGAATTTTTGTTTTCTTTATATTGAGATATAAGTCATATTGCAGACTGTAGTCTTCAGTCTTCATCAGTAAGTGTTTCAAGTCATCCTCACTTTCAGCAAGCAAAGTTGTGTCATCTGTATAACACAGGTTGTTAAAGAGTCTTCCTCCAATCCTGATGCCATGTTCTTCTTCATATAGTTCAGCTTCTCGGATTATTTGTTCAGTGTACAGATTGAATAAGTGTGGTGAAAGACAAAACCCTGATGCACTCCCTTCTTGATTTTAAATGATGCAGTGTCCCCTTGTTGTGTTCAATGAC
>NW_006935830.1:1874-2839 GCF_000298275.1 Orycteropus afer afer
AAATTCTATATGTTATCTCCAGCATTATTTCTATCACCAAGGCCAAATTTTCCAACTACCGATGATTCTTGTTTCCAACTTTTGCAATCCAGTCACCAGTTATAATCAGCACATCTTGATTGCATATTTGGTCAATTTCAGATTGCAGAAGTTGGTAAAAATTTTCAATTTTCTTATCTTTGGCTTTGGTGGTTGGTGCATAAATTTGAATAATAGTAGTATTAACTGGCTTTTCTTCTAAGTGTATGGATATTATTCTATCACTGACAGCATTGTACTTCAGGGTAGATCTTGAAACATTCTTTGTGATGATGAATGCCACACTATTCCTCCTCAATTTGTCATTCCCGGCATAGTAGATCATAAGGTTATCTGATTCAAAATGGCTGAAACCAGTCCATTTCATCTCACTAATGCCTAGGACATTGATCTTTATGGGTTCCATTTCATTTTTGACAGCTTCCAATTTTCCTAGATTCATACTTCATACAACCCATGTTCCGATTATCAATAGATGTTTGCAGCTGTTTCTTCCCATATTGAGTGGTGCCACTTCAGCACATGGAGGCCCTGAAAGCTCTACTTTATCCACATCATTAAGGTTGGCTCTACTCTGAGGAGGCAGCTCTTTCCCAGTCGTATTTTGAGTGCCTTCCCACCTGAGGGGCTCTTCTTCCAGCACTGTATCGGACAGTGTTTCAGGGCTGTTCATAAAATTTTTCAATAATGTATCAGACAGTGTTTCACTACTGTTTAGAAGGCTTTCACTGGCCAGTTCTTTGAGAAGTGGATGGGCTCTTCCTTCTTCCGAGTCTGTCTCAGTCTGGAAGCTCCATCGAAACTGGTCCACCATGGGCACCCCTGCTGGCACAGCCTCCAGCCTCACGGCAACACGCAAGCCACCACAGGGCTTTTTACTCAGGGCTGATGGGTAAAAATGTACAAGCAGGCCCTATGGTGGACCC
>NW_006935831.1:0-649 GCF_000298275.1 Orycteropus afer afer
TTCATGTCCTGGCTCTCATTTATTTAGGATATATACCTACTAATGAGATTTCTGGATCAAACGGTATTTCTGCTTCCAATTTGTTAAGGAATCATTGTATCGATTTCCACCGTGGTTGTATCATTTTCCAGTCCCAACAGCAGTGTATGAGAGTTCTAATCTCTCCACATCCTCACCAGCAGTTGTTATTTTCTGTCTTGCTGAACTATGCTATTAGTGCTGGGATAAGATAGTAGTATCTCATGATTATTTTGATTTGCATCTCTCTAATGGCTAATGATCATGAACATGTCTTCACAAATTTGTTGGCTGCCTGAATGACTTCTTTAGTGAAATTTCTGTTCATGTCTTCTGCCCATTTTTTAATTGGATTGTTTATCTTTGTAATGTTGCAGTGTTAGAGTTTTCTCTAAATTTTAGAGATAAGTCCCCTGTCAGATACTTCATTGCTGAATATTTTTCTTTCCCAATCTGTGGGGCTCTATGATTACTCTTTTGGAGAAGTCTTTTGATATTTATAAGACTTTAATTTTTAGAAGGTTCCAATCATCTAATTTATCTTCTGATGTATGTGCAATTTGGGTTTTGCTTGATAGTCTATTTATGCCATAAATTAGGTCCCCTAAGTTTGCCTTATTTTTTCCTTGAT
>NW_006935831.1:1864-2967 GCF_000298275.1 Orycteropus afer afer
CTCTGAGGGAGAAAGACCTGGCAATCTGTTCCTATAAGATTGAAACCTGCAAAACTTTATGCGGAAGTTCTGCCCTGTCACAAAGGGTAGGCATACTCAAAGTCAACTTGAAAGCACCTGACACCATCATGATACATTTAGACAGTATTGAAAAGAAAAGTGGTGTAGATTTTACCAGGTTTTGTTGTGTTATATTTTTCTCATCTCTTGTAGGGCTTTTTTTTTGTTTTGTTTTTGTCTCTTGTTGACTCAGAAGAACCCACTTTTAGAATGTACTATTGGGTCAGAATGGGTTGAGACTGTTGCTGAAAGCTTGACTCCCTAGTAACCTGCTCACACACACTCTCCCATTACAAACACTGAAAAATCTTATCAGTACAAAGACTAAGATTTAGTCTCAATTTATGTAAATTCCTCTAAAAGTTGATCATACAGTAAGAGCACAAATTAAGTGGCATAAAGTATTATACATTCAAATAGTAAAGAAATTAAGAAAATAGAAACCTTCATAATGTGGATAGATGAAAGGTAAAGCAGGTGTTAAGAATACAACACAGGAAAAAAATGTCCACAATATTGTATTATTAAATATGTGTTAATATTAATACACCCATTCCTCACTTATCCACATGGTTAGGTTCAAAAGACCAAATCATTATGCAAAAATTGACATTATGTGAAAATTGGAGAATGACCAAATCAGATCACAAAGTGAAAGGTGACTATATCCTTACTTAAATCCACATTATATCATTACATAACTGCTAAATTACATCATTACATAACGAGCAAATTACATCATTATATAACTGCCAAATTATATCATCATGTGACTGCTAAACCACTGAGAATCATGACCCAGCCAAGTTGACACACAATTTTAACTATCACAGCCAGCATTACTCTCACCTCACAACTTAACATTCCTTACTACTAGTCATGTTATTAATGCACAAAATAGACAAATAGTAGTTTCTTAACTATTGTAAATGCAAAATGTAGGATAATGAGGTAGCCGATGAGTAAGGAGTAATATATATATAATTATATAAAATATATTAAGTGTATTAAGTAACATAAATATTATTGATGTTGTTGTTCGT
>NW_006935832.1:0-534 GCF_000298275.1 Orycteropus afer afer
GATTAGGTCTATGAAATGGGGAGTGTATCCAAGAACATATATAGGGTTCTCAAACAATGGTCCCATAAATTTATGTGAATGATCAGAATTCCCAGGTGTATAATAGGGCTGACAAGGGGAAGTTTGTGGTCACTGTTTGGTCACAGCCAGCTACCCAGAGGGACCGAGTAGTTGAACCTGCAGGCTTGGGACCATAATCACAGGGGACATCAAGCTCAATTGGCATAACATACTATATAAAACATTGTTCCACCTCCTAGTTTGGCGAGTAGTGACTGGGATCTTTAAAGCTAGCAAGCTGCCATCTAGATGTACCGATGGGTCTCTCCTCGTCCAGAGCAAAAAAGAATAAAGGAAACCAAAATTCATGGAAATGATTAGTCCTAGCAACTGTTACATCATCTGATCTTCAGCCTATATGACTATGAGACAAGAAAACTAGATGGTGCCTGGCTACCACTGTCATCGACTTGGAAGGGGATCTATGTAGGAGATCCTTGATAGAGAGGGAGAACAATGTGGAACAAAACTCAA
>NW_006935832.1:3029-4130 GCF_000298275.1 Orycteropus afer afer
ATGGATTACATCTCAATATGGAGAAAACAAAAATCCTTACAACTAGACCCATAAACAGCATTACATAATGGAGGAAAGATTGAAATTGTCAAAGACTTCACATTGCTTTGTTCAACAATCAACACCAATGGAAGCAGCAGTCAGGACATCAGATGACATATAGCACTGGGCAAATCAGCTGCAAAGGACCTCTTTCAAGTGCTGAAAAGCAAAGATGTCTACTTGAGGACTAAGGTGTGCCTGACACAAGCCATGGTATTTTCAATAGCCCTATCTGCATGTGAGAGCTGGGCAATGAATAAGGAGGACCGAAGAAGAGTTGATACTTTTGAGCTGTGGTGTTGGTGAAGAATGCTGAAAGTACTGTAGACTGCTAAAAGAATTAACAGGTCTTCCCTGAAGGAAGTGCAGCCAGAATGCTCCTTGGAGGCGAGAATAGTCAGACTTCGTCTCACCTACTTTGGTCATGTTGTCAGAAGGGACCATTTCCTGGAGAAGGATGTCATGCTTGGTAAGGTGCAGGGTCAACGAAAGAGGGGAAGGCCCCCAATGAGATGGAATGACACGGTGGCAGTGGCGATGGGCTCAAGTATGGCAAGAATCATGGAGCTGGCTCAGGATGAGGCAGTGTTTCTTTCTGCTGTGAATAGGGTCACTATGAGTCAGAGACGACTCAACAGCACCTAACAACAACAACAACAAAAAAGAAACTGATAAATATATTTTAAATTAATATATCCAGTGAATTATTTCAAACTGTAATCAATATGAAAATATTGAGATATCATACATCTTTATTTTGTACTGTCTTTCAGAAGTGGTGTGTTTTGCACTTAAGCACATCTCAATTTGGATTAACTACATTTTAAGATCTCAGTAGTCACATGTGTTTAGTGGCTATTGTATTGGACAGCACATTTCTTTTTTTGAAGTTACAACCATAATTTATTTACAAATTATTTTTAAAATACATTTTATTGAAATATAATTTACATACAGTAAAATACACAAAACTAAAGTGACATGGGTCAATACATTTATTTATTTATTTGCAGGGTTCTCTCCCTTCTCCCTTCCACATTGTAATTTTAAATTGGTAAC
>NW_006935833.1:0-786 GCF_000298275.1 Orycteropus afer afer
CCCACCAGCCACTCCTTGGAAGGAAGGTTAGGCAATCTATTTCCGTAGTGATACTGCCTTGGAAACTCAAGGAGGAGTTGCTATTAGTCAGGTCCAACTCGATGGCACATAAGAACAACACTAACTAATGCAAAGCATATATAATCCATGACCCAGCAATTCTGCTCCTAAGTATATAACCCAGAAGAAGTTAGTGCATATGCTCTGTAAAAGACTTGTGGAGAAATGTTCATAATAATTCCAAACTGGAAACAAATCAAATGTCTATCACCAGGAGAATGGATAGTGATATAGTCAAACAACACAATACCATACAGCAATGTCAATGAACAATCTGCAACTATGCACAAAACGTACATGAATCTCACATAATGTGGAGTGACACAAGCTAAACCAAAGAGAACATATTGTATGATTCCATGTATACAAAGTGCAAAAACAGACAAAACTAATTCATGCTTTTTGAAGCCAGGATAGCATTTAGTTTTGAGGTGGGAGTGACTAGGAAGGGACATGATGGGAGACTTCTGGGATGTTAAGAATATTCTCTTTCTGGGTGCTGGCTACACTTTGAAAATACTCAGCTAGCTGTATACTTAAAATTTGTATAGTTTTCTGCATGTACTAAATTGAATTATATGAAATTACTGACATTCACCTCCTTTTTACTTATAGAACGGAAGCTTCATATGGTTCAATCTGTATATGTTATGCCACACCTTTTTCCTGCGGAGTGGCTGATGGGTTGGAACTACCAACTTTTCAGTTAGCAGTTTAGCACTTAAC
>NW_006935833.1:2284-2801 GCF_000298275.1 Orycteropus afer afer
CATTTGTATTTATTTAATTTTTAAAAATCTTTTTATTGTGAGTTGGGTGCAATTTTACAAAGTAGATTAGTTTCACATCCAACAGCTCATATATACATTTTGTTTTGTGATGCTGGTTACATTCCCCACATTGTAACATCTCACCTCCCACTTTCTCCCTGTGGTTACCCTTTCCCTGTGTCCCTCTTGCCTATACATTCCTGCCTCCCTACCTTTCTCCTGGTGCAAATGCTGCCCTTCTGATCTCCCATGCTTGATTCTTCTAAGGAGTACATCACCCTGGTGTAGCTGTTCAGTTCCTCGGCCTGTCTATTGTTTGGCTGAGAGTTCAGCCACAGGAGTGAGTTCAATTGCAGGCCCGAAGTGTAACTTGGGGCCATAGTCTCAAGGGTTTCACCAATATCTATCTGACCCTAATCCCCCCCTTTTTTTTTAAATGAGCAAACTAAGGGCTAGAAAGGTTAAGTAACTTGCCCAAGGTTGTAGAGCTTGTGAGTAACAATACCAAACACAAGCC
>NW_006935834.1:0-889 GCF_000298275.1 Orycteropus afer afer
CACCAATATTCATTGCAGTACTATTCACAAGAGCCAAAAGGTCAAAACAATCTAAATGCCCATCAACAGATGAATGGGTTTTTTTTAAAAAAAGTGGTATATACATACAACAGAATATTACTAAACCATAAAGAGAAATGATGTCCTGATAGATGCTACAATATGGATGAACTTTCAAAACATTTTGTTGAAAAAGTAAGTCAATCACAAAAGGAAAAATATTGTATTATCTCAATTATAAGAAATATTCAGAATAGGCACATGTAAAGAGACCAAAGTTTATTAGTGGTGAAAAGGAGGTGAAAATGGAATAATTTTTAGGAAGCATTGAGTTTCTGTTTATGATGATGAAAAATTTGCACAACATGCTTAATGTAATTGGTATCACTAAAATGTACATGTTGAAAATGTTGACTTGGCAAATGTATTTTATGTATTTTTACAACAATAAAAATAGTTTGAAAAATTAATTGACCATATGTATATATGAGGGTTTTTTTCAAGGTTCTCTATTCTATTTCACTGGTATATGTCTACCCTCACACCACACTATTTTTAATACTGTAGCTTTGTAGTAAGTTTTGAAATCAAGAAGTGTGAGTGCTCCTACTTTGTTCCTTTGCAAGTTGTTTTGGTTATTCTAGGTGACCTAAAATTCCATATGCATTTTAGGATAGGTTTTTCCATTTGGGTCAAATATGCTATTGAGATTTTGATAGGGATTTCATGGAGTCTTTATATTACTTTGGGTAGTATGGGCATCTTAATATGAAACTTTCTAATCCATGAACATGATATACATTTCCATTTATTTAGGACTTTAATTTCTTTCAGCAATGTTTTGTAATTTTCTATGCACAAGTCTTTCACCTCCTTGGTAAAATATATT
>NW_006935834.1:2083-2560 GCF_000298275.1 Orycteropus afer afer
TCCCTGGATATCCTGGAAGCAGGCCACACCCCTAGGGAAACTCCCCCCTTGGGCAGATTGGCCACTCAGAACACAGTCATCCGACCCCTTCATGGGAACAATCACACAGAATTGAGGTCCAGCCAAGTTGACATGCAGCTCCAACTATCACAGTTGGAGAAACATTGGTATTAATTCTTCCTTAAATATGTGATAGAATTCATCATTGAAATCATCTGCTCTAGGGTTTTCTCTGTTGGGAGGTTTTTGATTGCTGATTCAATCTTCTTGCATAGGTATATTCAGAATCTCTATTTCCTCTTGTGTCAATTTTGGTAGATTGTCTGTTTCTAGAAAAATTTCCACTTCATCTAGTTATTCCAATTTGCTGGTGTATAATTGTCGGTTGTTGTTGTTGTTGTTGTTATGTGCCGTCGAGTCGGCCCCGACTCATAGCGACCCCTCCTTGGGTTTCCGAGGCAGTATCACTACGGAAGT
>NW_006935835.1:0-2857 GCF_000298275.1 Orycteropus afer afer
CACATCTTCAACTATCACATCTGCCAACCCTATATATGATCTTGGATACACTCCCCATTTAGACATACCTAATTGTTTAGCCTGTCCACCTATCTATCCGTCCATATACCCATGTTTGCCTTCACTGACAACTCAGTACTATATATGCAAAAGGGTTCATATTTGTTGTTTTTTACTGCCCATGTACCTGTCTATGTCTTTCTCATCCTCAATGCCGCCATATTGGTCACTCACATTCGGTACATTGCCCTTCTCTTCACCCAAATCAATACTTATCTCTATCTATCTAACAGCGTTCCCTCTCCTCCCCTCCTACCCCTGGTAACCAACAAAGAAAATTTCCTCCAATAGATAAACCTTTCCTTAACTTCTACAATAACGGACTAATACAATATTAGTCCTTTTGTGACTGACTTATTTCACTCAGCATAATGTCCTCCAAGTTCATCCTGTTATGCGGTGTTTTGCAGATTCTACATTATTCTTTAGCATTGCATAGTATTCCATTCTGTGTATGTACCATAGTTTGGTTATCCAGAAAATTATTTTTTAAAGAAGGTATTGTCCAGAGATTTGTGTACAGAAGACTAAAGAAATCAGTATCATCAGTCGCCCGATCTGAGACTGCAGACGTGCCCTGTACTAACCACTGCCACCGCGAAGGGAACAGTAGTCTGACACCCCTTCAAACTCCTGTCTGAAACTTGCTGGCATGCTTTCTGCTGCTCTGTTGTCTAACTCCTACTCCCTCAGTGGAGCCAAGACCCTAAAGACAGGCCTTTATTTCCCAGAAAATGTCCACCCCACCCCACCCTTTTTGCCTCACAATTGATTTAAAACAGATACAGCAGTATTTGCATGGACATTCTAGTGGTTTTGATCCATAACGTACCTTACAGGTTTCAGTATGTGGGCATTCACATACCAATGTCCCCAGCTTCCCCAGGCCCCTGGATTGCTTCTGTCTCACACCCAGAATTTCCTTCAGTGTTACCATCACTACCCTTTGGACAAAGAAATTCTTTATTCTATAATGTCCATCCTACTGGGACTCTCTACTTCAGTAAGGATGAGCTCTTCAGACCCAGCAGCCCTAGAACCTCTTCTGATGGAAGGAAGGAAGCAAAGGTTGGAGGCTCCCAGGAATTCACTGTTCAGTGACGCACTCAGTGGGAACTCAAAGTCAGATGTTACTCTTTTTTTCTCCCACCAACCAACAGAACACTGTTCTCTAAAGAGTCCTGCCCCAAATGACACAATCAATTAAAAAGCTGAAGCTCAAAGTGGGGAACCAACAATGATACTACAGCCATGGAAGCTGAAGGATTAAGGATTTAGGAGGTCACCAGACTTATCTTTTTATTATATCACAATACACAAACTTCCTTGGGTCCCATGGGCCACCCAATTTTCTCTGAGCAGGATTCCTTCATTGGCTCTCTATTTGAGCCAAAACACTCATCCTTCTGAAACACTAGGAAAAATTGAGAGATGAGACTGAAATCTAATCAGAAATATTTTACTGACTATAGTTATTTAAGAACACAATAAACTGTAGATAGTGATGATGTATGAATATCTTCCATTTGCCTAAATAAGTTATTGAGCCCATTTAGAACAGTTTTTTAATTGTCTACATTTTTTATTTCATTTGCAATACTAGTTTTCTTTTAGTGCCATCCTATTAGAATATACCAAACCAAACAATTGGAGAAAATGTTAACATTATCTGAAAACCAGAAGCACCCCTCTAATGAAAAAAAAATTAGTAAGGAGTTTTATTTCTTGGCTGACAATCACACCAAGAATAGGTTCAAAGATTTCATGAGTGTTATTATTTTAAAAGTTACTCTATTTTTTAATCCATTGAATTTTTAAAATGCTTTAGTATAGGTGCATTTTAACCAACTAGAAGAGTTCAGCCAACTTTATTTTAATAATGGCATTTTGTTTTTAAATTCGGGCAATGGAATTCTTAGTATTTGCATGGACAATGTTAATGGATTATTAAAGTGTCATTTTTTTCCTAATGTTACTGGTTGAAAAGAGTTAAAACTTCCAACAGAAACTGAAATTCTTAATTCAGGCTTCCATTTTATAAATGTTAAGAGCTAAATTTGGTTTAGTAAAACCAAATCCACAGCATAAATCTTGTTTCAACAGGATGTCAATAGACTGGAAATTTTTGAAACATTTTCATTGCTGCCCTTTGTGTTATGTAAAGAAATGATTTCTATTATGGAAAAATGAAATACTAAAATAGTTCAGAAATTATGACTACTAAAGACGTATCTATGACCTACACTCATACATAAATTCAACCCTCTTAAAAAGGGCTCTCAGACTTAGTTGTAACTATTTCTTTCACTAGCCATGTATTGGTATTCCCTTAAAATCCATGCTTGTTTACTCAACATTTTGAAGTTTTAATTCACAAAAGTATAAAGTCTAAGAGCAATGCTTGAACAATGTGAGTCACAGCACTTGTCTCTACCAGTCAGGTGTCATTGAGTTATCTCACCATATTTATAAACTGTCTTCTCAGCTTGATTACGAACTTGAGAGGAAGGGCCTTTTCCTATCCCCAAAAGCTAACATGGGAATTTACAGACAATAAAATGTCTTCAATGGCTATGAAAGATACAGATGTGTGGGTAAATTTTAAGAATTAATTTCAAGTCCTAAAGAATAGTTGCCCTCGCGGCAAGATGGCGAACTAGGCACAAGGACTGCACAGACGCTCTTCAACAAAGAAAAGAGAAACCAATTAACACAGACACAGAAGATAATCTTGGACCCCTGAGTCTTGAAGGGAAGGATACAAAAGTGGACTAAACCCCAACTAGCAGAAGAATTT
>NW_006935836.1:0-587 GCF_000298275.1 Orycteropus afer afer
AGGAGTGGCTGGTGGGTTTGTACCACCAGCCGTCTGGTTAGCAGGCAAGTGTCTTAGCCACTATGCTACCAGAGCTCCCACTAGATATCTAAAACACCATCCTTGGTAACGAACAAGGAAAGTTTCCTTCTATATAGAAACCTTTCCTTGACTTTTTACAATAGTGAACTAATACAATATCTGTCCTTCTGTGATTGACTTATTTCAATTAGCATAATGTCTTCCAAGTTCATCCACATTCATGAAGTGTTTTGCAGATTCTACATTATTCTTTAGGGTTGCATAGTGTTCCATTGTGTATGTGTACCATAGTAAGGTTATTCATTCTTCTGTTGATGGGCACTTAGGTTGTTTCCATCTCTTTGCTATTGTAAATAGTCCTGTGATGAACAAGTGTGTGCATATTCTATTCATGTCCTGGCTCTCACTTCTTTAGGATATCTACCTCATAATGGGATTACTGAATCAAATGGTATATCTATTTCCAACTTTTTAAGAATCGCCATAGTGATTTCCACAGTGTTTGTATCATTTTACAGTCTCACCAGCAGTGTATGAGAGTCCCAATCACTCCACACATCCTCTCC
>NW_006935836.1:1722-2803 GCF_000298275.1 Orycteropus afer afer
CCTATGGTAACTATCTAACACAACTAGAGGCTTGAACGATTGTAACATGGGGAACTATTTATGAGAAACAAAGAAATTAGTGTAAAGAACATAGTAAAATTTTTTTCAAACGGCCAAATATGCAAATACCAACTTTCTGTGCACCCCAAAGGTATGTTCATTACTGAACAACGCCCTTCAGTTCATCTTCACATTGAAGAAAATCTACGCTTTTCTCCAGTGAGGAAATAAGGCTAAGGACAGCTGTGGCCAGATCCCAAATGCAAGGTAGAGCCACTGAGCCCCACGGGCAGGAGTTAGAACCTTCTGTGTTCCCGCACGGAACCGCCTCCCGGAGCACCGATCAGCTCAGACACAGGAAGAGGAAATGTGTGTCTTTGCTACATCCGCTTCCTGCGCGACCGCAGCTTTCCTCCACGTGGAGCAGGGGGGCTTGACCTGCGTCTCCCGGTGCGGGCACAGATAAGGTTTTGTGTCCCTTCGCCGACGAAACTTGTCGTTCTCAGCCCCGCAGCGTCCGCGTCACCTGGAGTTGGTGAGAAATCCCGAGTCGGGGCCGCGTGGAAGCCGGGGTCCTAACCCTGAGTCTGAACGCCGCGCTCCCACCTTGCGGTCCGCACCCTGGTCTCCTGTTTTCTTTCCTTTTTCTAGCGCAGCCCCGGCCAGACCCACCTGCTCAGCTTCGCTCGGTTCTCAGTTCGGGGGGCGGATTCCTGAGCGCGATTTTCGGCTGGAAACGGCTCCTGTTTTTTTTCGGTGCCTCATGGGGCAGGACTTGGTGCTGAGCGTTGCTGGCGTTGAGGGAATTCCCAGGGGAGGCTGAGACGCCCTCTTGAGGAAGAGCGAGGAGACCCAGAACCTTCCCCGGAGGCGCGCTCAGAGGCGTCAGACGTTGATGACTGGGAAAGGGCTGGCGGAGTGGTTGACCAGATGCCAGCAGGGAGGGCTTTGCGGAGCTGTAGTCGAGTTTAGAGAAATGCCGAGGACAGATCTGTCCTGGAGGAAGTGCAGCCAGAATGCTCCTTGGAAGCAAGAATGGCCAGACTTCGTCTCACCTATCTTGGTCATGTTGTCACAAGGG
>NW_006935837.1:0-504 GCF_000298275.1 Orycteropus afer afer
GGGAAAAATGCAAAAAGAAAATCAAGGAACAGAGTTACCCACAAGAAAAAAGGGGGAAAAGAAAAAAAAGGAAACCTTAAATTAAAAATAAATAAATAAAAATTTTAACCAGGCACAGGGAAAAGAAAAAATGCTGAAAACTAGGACCTAGGAGGGGAAGATTAAGGATAATAATAAAAAGAATGAAAGTATTAATAATATTAGTTGTTTTAAAACAGACAAATACAAGCAAACTAATCACCAGAAAAAAGAAAGCAAAAAATAAAAAAATAAAAATAAAAAGAGAAAAAAAAAAATCAGTGGAGGACAGGGCAGGGCATCCAGGCTCCATTTGAGCACACAGACTGTGATGGAGTTCCTGTGGGCACAGAAGGTAGGTGGGAGTGGAGGATGGCCTCACCTCTGTTCACCAAGAGTAACAAGAGGAATGTCGTATCTTGTCAGTCTTGCAGGTTCCAAGTGTCCTCGGGTTGCTGGAAAGCAGAACATGTTCTTAAGCCCCAG
>NW_006935837.1:1109-2782 GCF_000298275.1 Orycteropus afer afer
GGAGGGTGTTGTTCAGTTTCCATGTGTTTACTCTTTTTCTTTTGATCTTCCTATTGTTGATTTCTAATTTTATAATATTGTGATTTGAGAAGATGCTTTGCAGTATTTTAATGTTTTTGAATTTACTAAAGCTTGCTCTATGGCCTAACATATGGTCTATCCTGGAGAATGATCCACATGCACTGGAAAGGAATGTATATTGTGCTGTTGTTGGGTGAAGTACTTTGTAGATGTCTATAAGGTCACATTGGTGATTGTATTGTTTCATTCTGCATCTTTGTTGAGTTTCTTTCTAGTTGTTCTAGCTTCCATTGAAAGTGGTATGTTAAAGTCTCATACTATGACTATGGAGTCATCTATTTGTCTTTTCAATTCTGTTAAAGCCTGATTTATTCATTTGGGGGCTCTTTCATTGGGTCCATAGATAGTTATTATGGTTATATCTTCATGTTCAGTTGATCTTTTAGTCATTGTATAATGTCCTTCCTTGTCTCTTATAGTGGTTTTTGTCTTAAAGTCAATTTGATCAGAAATTAATATTACCACTCCTGCTCTTTTTTGTTTGCCATTAGCTTGATATACCTTTTTCCAACCTCTGATTTTTAGTCTGTTTTTGTCTTTGTCTCTAAGGTGTGTCTCTTGTAGACAGCATACTGATGGGTTATGTTTTCTTATCCAGTCTGCAACTCTCCATCTCTTGAGTGGTGCATTTAATCCATTGATAGTCAGTGTAATTATCAACAAGTATGAATTAGTTGCTGTCATTTTGTTATGTGTTTTTTCATAGTGTTCCTGGTTTCTTTTTTCCATATAATTTTTGGTGCTGAGCTTATTATGTTTATGAATAGTGTTATCATTTCCTTTGTTGCTACCATTTCAATATTTGCAAAATATTTGTGCTTATTCTCTTTTTTGTTATGATGTGAAAGCTTATCATTTTTCTTGAGGTTGCCCTGTGATTTATAATTTTCTCCCCAAATTTAGAACAGTCCATTTTATTTTGCAACTCTCTTGGCTTCTTCACCATTTAGAAGTTCTGTAACTACACTATTTTTTCCCCTTTTTGGTTTGTAGTTGTCTTCATTTGTCAGTTGATGTCTCTGGTTCCCTGTTTACAATATTTTTATTTATTTATTGTTTGACTTTAAATGTATTTTATTGAAATATAATTTGTGTGCAGTGAAATACACAAAACTAAAGTGACATAGGTCAATGCATTTTTTGTTTCCAGTGTTCCCTTCCTTCCCCTCCCACCCCTGGCAGCCAATAAAGAAAGTTTCCCTTCATATATAAACCTTTCCTTGACCATCCACAACAATAAACTAATACTATATTTGTCCTTCTGTGATTGACTTATTTAACTCAGCATAATGTCCTCCAAGTTCATCCATATTATACAGTGTTTTGCAGACTCTACATTATTCTTTAATGCTGCATAGCATTCCAATATGTGTATGTACCATAGTTTGGTCATCCACTCTTCCGCTGATGGGCATGTAGGTTGTTTCCATCTTTTTGCTATTGTAAATAGTGCTGTGATGAACATGAGTGTGCATGTATCTGTTCCCATCCTGGCTCTCACTCTCTAGGACATATACCTAGTAATGGGATTGCTGTGTCAAATGGTATCTCCAATTCCAACTTTCTAAGGAATCACCATATTGCTTTCCACA
>NW_006935838.1:0-857 GCF_000298275.1 Orycteropus afer afer
TTTAATATTCTCAAAAGGTGAAGCTGGTGTGTTTTATTTTATTATTGATTCAGGTGTGTTGGTCACTCTGCTGTTTTCTTTGTGACGGTGGAATCACTGTGTGTAGTGTGGATATGTGTTTCTGTTTGTCATAAAGAGGGTTTAGAGTTGGAAGCAGTAGGTGTTATGGTAATTGGCTGAATATGGTTTCTTCTATTGAATGAATGAAGTTATTGGTGGAGAAGGTGGGAGCAGAAGAAGGAAAGCTTGGTGTTGCTAGGGTCAGTTTCTAGGGCTTTCAGCAAGCTATTATTGATGACGTATTTATTTGCAAGACTGCAGCTCAAACTCAGGAAAGATTCCTATTGTTAGGGCATTGCAACTTTCCACCAATTTCAGGCACACTAAAAGACCCTGCCTCCGTGACCCCAGAGCACCAAAGAATGGCTCCAAGGCAAAATTCCTGGGACCACACTCAGCTGCGTTTTCTTCACTCTCCCTGTCCTGTCTGCCTGTGGTGCTGACGCAATCCCGCCAGACAGCTAATGGCTGGCTCTGGAGTTTGTCTGTGATACTGCCCACCTGTGGCTCCAAAGATGCATGCAATTTCAGCTGTATTGGAGTGAGGGGAGTACCTGCTAGTGACCTGCAGTCCTGATATCTGTGGCAAAGAAAAGCATGATGTCTCCCAGTCTGACCCAAGCCCACTCTGTGACCCACTGGGAGAAGGAGCTGGCCCGTGCCCACCTGAACCCAGATGACCCAAATTACCAACAAAATCAGCTGCTGGAGGCAGATCTCTGCCGCTGCCTGGGGAATATTGGAGTGGTCGCTGGTATGCTGCTATAAGGTGTCTTCCTTCTTGGCTCAGAGATCTC
>NW_006935838.1:1732-2865 GCF_000298275.1 Orycteropus afer afer
AAAAAAAAAAAAAAAGTCACTGAAAATGTCAAAGGAAATGACTGATTAAATGCTTATATGAAAAGTGAAAAATCACCTGTCAAAAATTTCAGGAACAATTTGAAAAGCAAACAATAAAATTAAAAACAAATAGTATGACAGAAAAAAACCTTGTCTGTTACTATATGAAGAAACCATACAAAATAGTGGACAATACATATATGTACCTTCACATACACATGTTGTTAGGTGCCCTTGAGTCAATTTCTACTCATACCAACAACAGTACAAAACACTGCCTGGTCTTGTGCCATCCTCAGAATCATTGCCATGCTTGGACTCATCATCACAACCACTGTGTCAAGCCATATCATTGTGGGTCTTCTCTATTTTTGCTGACCCTCGACTTTATCTAGCATGATATCCTTCTTTGAGGAATGGTCCCTTCTGACAACATGACCAAAGTATGATAGACAAAGTCTGGCCATTCTTGTTTCTAAGGGACATCCCAGCTGTACTTCCTCCATGACAAGATTTGTTAATTCTTCTAGCAGTCCATGGGACATTCAGTATTCTTTGCCAGCACCAAAATTCAAATGCATCAATTCTTTTTCAGTCTCCCATCTTCATTGTCCAACTTTCACATGCATATGAAGCTATTGAAAATACCATGGCATGGGTCAGGTAACATTAGTCTTCAAAATGACATATTTGTTCTTAACACTTTAAAGAGGTCTGTTGTAGATTTGCCCAATGCAATACATTGATTTCTTCACTGCTATTTCCTTGGGTATTGATTATGGATCCAACGAAAAGAAATCCATCACAACTTCAATCTCTTCTCCATTTATTATCATGTTGTTTATTGGTTCAGTTATGAGGATTTATGTTTTCTTTTGTTAAGGTGTACTCCATTCTGAAGCCTGTAGTCTTTTATCTTCATCAGTAAGTGCTTCAAATCTTAACTTTCAGCAAGCAAGTTTGTATCATCAGCATATCACAGGTTGTTAATTAGTCTTCCTCATATAGTCCACCTTCTCGGATTAATTTCTCAGAGAACAGATTGAATAAGTTTGGTGAAAGGATACAACTCTGATGCATACCTTTCCCTATTTTAAAACATGCAGTATTGCTTGATTCTGTTTGAATGACTT
>NW_006935839.1:0-541 GCF_000298275.1 Orycteropus afer afer
GCTTCTCCATCACCTCTTTCCACAGATGTAGTTGGTCTGATTCCTGTGTACTCCATCTGGCAAGGTCTGCATGTATAGTCACCATTTATGTTGTTGGAAAAAGTGTATTTGCCATTAATAAGGCAAAATCTCCCAAGTCATTTCTATCACCAAGTCCATATTTTTCAACTATCAATCCTTCTTTATTTCCAACTTTTACATTCCAATCATTTGTAATTATCAATACATCTTGAGTGCATATTTTATCAATTTCCGACTGCAGAAGTTGATAAATATCTTCAATTACTTCAACTTTGGAATAGGTGGTTGGTGTGTAAATTTGACTAATAGTTGCATTGACTGGTTGTGGTGGTTATGTGTGTGTCAACTTGGCTGGGCCTGGTTGAGTGGCTGGGCAGCTGATGGTAGTTATTCTCTTTGATGAGACTGACAATCAACTCCATGGTGGGATCTACCACAAACAGCTGAGTAGCTGCTTTGGGTATGTGGTCTGCTTCCCGTATATAAGAAGCAGCTTTGGTGTGGTCTCTAGCTTCTGACA
>NW_006935839.1:1551-2697 GCF_000298275.1 Orycteropus afer afer
AACACATCTTGATTGCATGTTAGGTCAGTTTCAGACTGCGTAAGTTGGTAAAAATCTTCAATTTCCTCTTCTTTGGCTTTGGTGGTTGGTGCGTAAATTTGAATAACAGTACTTTTAACTGGTCTTCCTTGTAGGTGTATGGATATTTCCTATCACTGACATTGCACTTCAGGATGATCTTAAAACACTCTTTGCAATGATGAATGCCACACCATTCCTCTTCAATTTGCCATTCCCAGCATAGAAGATCATATGGTTGTCTCTGATTCAAAATGGCCAAAACCAGTCCATTTCAGCTCACTAATGCCTAGGACATTGATCTTTATGTGTTCCATTTCATTTTTCACAACTTCAAATTTTCCTAGATTCATACTTCATACATTCCATCTATGGATTACTAATGGATGTTTGCAGCTCTTTCTTTTCATTTTGAATCATGCCACATTAGCAAATGGAGGTCCTGAAAGCTTTATTTCACCTACATCATTAAGGTCAGCTCTATTCTGAAGAGGCAGCTCTTCGTCAGTCATATTTTGAATGCCTTCTAACCTGAGGGGCTCATCTTCCAGCATTATATCAGACAGTGTGTGAGGGCTATTCATAAACTTTTCCAGTAATATATCAAACAGTGTTTCACTGCTCTTCATAAGGTGTCCACTGGCCAATTCTTTAAGAAGTGGATGGCCTCTTCCTTCTTCCGAGTCTGTCTTAGTCTGGAAGCTCCCCTGAAACCTGTCCACCGTGAGTGGCCCTGCTGGTGTTTGAAATACCGGTGGCATAGCCTCCAGCCTCACAGCAACACACAAGCTGCCGCAGCATGACAAACTGACAGACAAGTGGTGGTGTCTATAACTACAGATGCTAAAATGCACTTTCTGAAACTAACCTCACTCATTCGGCCCAGTATCTTTGGAAAGGTGGTTGCTTCCCCTTTCTGGGTGCAGAGCCATGGGTCCTGTGTGCCCATGTGGTCACCACCAGTGTATGATTCAACTGTCCACTCTGAGATTCCAGAGAATGGTTTTATCAGTTTTCACAGAGGCTATCCAATATAGGGAGTGTGAGCCATGCCGTAAAAGTAATAACAAGCAGATCTATTATGCCTGCATGCCAATTTTCTGATTTGCCACAGAGGAGCCCCTTTGC
>NW_006935840.1:0-555 GCF_000298275.1 Orycteropus afer afer
ATCATTGGTCTTGTAAAATTCTATCATGCAATCTCTGATATCATTTCTATCACCAAGGCCATATTTTCCAACTACAGATGCTTCTTCTTTGTTTCCAACTTCTCCATTCCAATCACCAGTAAATATCAATGCATTTTGATCATGTTTGGTAAATTTCAGATTGTAGAAGTTGGTAAAAATCTTCAGTTTCTTCACCTTTGGTTTTTGTGCTTGGTGTGTGAATTTGGAAATTAATAGTGTTAACTGGTTTTCCTTGTAGGCCTATGGATATTATCCTATCACTGACAGCCCTGTACTTCAGGACAGACCTTGAAATGTTCTTTTTGACAATCAATGTGATGCTATTTCTCTTCAATTTGTCATTCCAGGCATGGCAGATCATATGATTGTCTTATTCAAAATGGCCAGTACCACTCCACTTTAGCTCACTAATGCTTAGGATATTGATCTTTTGTGTTCCGTTTTATTTTTGTCTACTTCCAACTTTCCTAGATTCATACTCCATACATTCCATGTTCCAATTATTATTAGATGTTTGCAGCTGTTTCCTCTCAT
>NW_006935840.1:1650-2788 GCF_000298275.1 Orycteropus afer afer
TTTGAAACCATTGGGCACTCCACAGGAGAAAAATGAGACAGTCTGCTCCTGTGAAGATTTATAACCTTGGAAAACCTACGGAGCAGTTCTGTTCTCTCCTACAGGGTCACTATAAGCTGGAATCAACTTGATGGCAGTGAGTTTGGTTTTAGTTTGGTTCTAATTCTCTTGGAATCTTCTTGGGAGCATGGACCAAATATTGACACTCTTCGTTTGCCAGTTGCGTGGAGCTTTGGGCTTTGCACATGATCAGTCATTAAGAAGGATTTTGTAGATGAATTCAATTGAAATGTTAGTTGAGATTATAAATTTTCTCAGTGACTATGGAAGTGTGTGAAGGTAATAGACTCACAGAGGAGATTGCCCCAGTCTCACACACCACATTCTAATTAAATAAACTAATGAAGAATTGACAAATGGTGGTTCCACTAGACCAATCTCATCTATCTCTGGACATTCACTGCCCTTGTGTTCCAGGAGGGATTCTAATGAGTTGGGATGGATCAGGAGTCTGGTCCCATCCCTCATAAAAGGAACTCAAGAATTTCATGGTCCAGTGCTTCAAAAGTCAGCCTAGTAGTAACTGGTAGCTGGCGAGTGAGGTTGGCAAAATTAATCATCCCTGGTAGAATTTTCCTCAAGTCCACCTGCAATTAACTGATGTAAGAGAAAGTGTGTGGATAATGTGAATTGTATATAGTTTCTCCGTAGTTTACTAACTTACAGTTTCTGATGTCATTCTTAGGTGGTTCAGGTCTAATTCTGCCTTGGTTTTCGAGTGCTGCTATAACACAAACACCACAAGTGGGTGGCTTTAAGTAATAGAACTATATTTTCTTGTAGTCCAGGAGACTCAAAGTCTGAATCAGGATCTCAGCCTTATTGATCCTTTCCTTGTCTGTGGCTCCAGATTCCTTGGTTCATGGGCTTATAGACCATCCTCATTTGATGGCTCTCTCTCTCTCTCTCTGATTGTGTCTAATCACTCTTTTTATAACTCAGAAGTGATTAGATTCAGAACCTCTCTATTTGGGTATGATCTAATTAACATAGCAAAGAAAACCCTGTTACCAAATAGGATCACATCCATAAGTACAGAGGTTACAATTCTAAGACAAGTTTTGTGGGGACAGAGTTC
>NW_006935841.1:0-782 GCF_000298275.1 Orycteropus afer afer
TCCTTGGGTTTCCAAGGCAGTATCACTATGGAAGTAGATTGCCCCATCTTCCTTCTGAGGAGTGGCTGGTGGGTTCGAACCGCCAACCTTCTGGTTGGCAGTCAAGTGCCTTAGGCACTACGCTAGCAGAGCTCCCTCTGTAGTGTTACTGCCTCGGAAACCCAAGGAGGGGTCGCTATGAGTCAGGTCCGACTCCATGGTACATAACAACAACAACAAAGTTTTCCCCTATTTTTTCCCCAAGGGACTTTATAGTTTTAGGTTTCATATTTAAGTCTTTGATCCATCTAGCATTGATTTTTGGGTATGGTGTGAGGTACAGATCTTGCTTGCTTCATTGTTCTGTGAATAGATATCCAGTTTTGCCAGCAGCATTTGTTAAATAGACCATGTCTTCCCCATTTAATGGGTTTCAGCCCTTTGTCAAAGATCAGCTAACCATAAGTTGATGGATCTATTTCTGGGTTCTCAATACTATTCCACTGGCCTATGTTTCTGTCCTTGTACCAATACCAGGCTGTTTTGACTACTGTGGCTGTATAGTACATTTTGAGATCTGTGAGACTGAGACCTCTTACTTTGTTCTTTTTCAATAGTGCTTTGCTTATCTGAGGTTTTTTTTTTTCCTTTCCATATAAAATTAGTGATTGTTTTTTCTAAATCCTTAAAGAGTGTTGATGGGATATATATTGAATGTATGGATTGCTTTGGGTAGAAATGACATTTTCACAATGTTCAGTATTCCTATCCATGAGCATGGTATGTTCTTCCATTTATGTAGA
>NW_006935841.1:2228-3255 GCF_000298275.1 Orycteropus afer afer
CTTCTTTTTTGATGTGTGCATTTATTGCTATATATTGGCCTCTGATAATTGTTTTTCCTGTGTGCCAAAGATTTTGATATGTTGTGTTTTCATTCTCATTTGCTTCGAGGAATTTTTTATTTCATTTTTTATTTATTCTATTACCCAGTATCTTTTAAAGAGCGTGTTGATAAGCTTTCGTGTGTTTGCCCTTTTTCCATTGATCTTCCTATTATTGATTTCTAATTTCATAGCTTCAGTGGGCTGGCAGCAAGCCTGAGGTGAAGGGGCCTTCACCCAGCTCTGAGAGCTGGCACTCTGAACTTGGACTTCTAGCCTCCTAAACTGTAAGAGAATAAATTCCTATTTGTTAAGTCCATCTACCTTTGGTATTTATGTGATAGCAGCCCTAGAGAACTAACACACTTACTATAGTAAGTTGGTAAATTTATTTCTCATGGGTGTTCAGGTTAATAATTTTTAAAGTGCTTTACATGTATACTGGGGTTGAACAAATAAGTAAATGGATGATAGATAATGGGAGCTAAGCTTCTGACTGACAGAAAGGGGAGATACAGAAACAAAAAAGGAAGGCTAGAATGAACTAGAGTTGGAGACATTAGTATGAATCACATATATATTAGTATGAAAAAAACCCCCACCATATTACTTAGCTCTGTCAATTTGTGGGTGGCCTTGAAGCAATGACACTCCAGTGATAATGAGTGAGCACTCCCAGAGCCCAGATCTTAGTTTCTAAACACCATTCTCCTTGGAGAAATGACTGATTCTAGGGCTGGCATAGAGAAAATATGAGTCTGGATTATCTTGTAGTACCAGAAAATAAAGAAGTTCTCAAAAAATGAAAGGAGGCATGTCAAAGGGACACAGAAATCAACCTGAAAGAATTTCCAATGGTTAAATGTGGAATTGTTTGAGTAGCAAAATAAACAAGGTAGGAGCTCTGGTAACATAGTGGCTAAGGCACTTGACTGCTAACCAGAAGGCTGACAGTTCAAACCCACCAGCCACTCCTCGGAAGGAAGAT
>NW_006935842.1:0-1217 GCF_000298275.1 Orycteropus afer afer
GACCTTATAGATATTTAGAGAGCACTTCACCCAATAACAGCACAGTATACAATCTTTTCCAGTGCACATGGATCATTCTCCATGATAGACCATATGTTAGGTCATAAAGCAAGCCTTAATAAATTTAAAAACATTGAAATATTGCACAGCATCTTCTCAGATTACAATGCCATCAAATTAGAAATCAACAATAGGAAGATCATTGGAAAAAGAACAAACACGTAGAAACTGAACAAAAACCCTCCTCAAAAGTGACTGGGTTATGTTGTTGTTGTTAGGTGCCGTCAAGCCATCTCCGACCCTATGTACAGCAGAAAGAAACACCCCCTGGTCCTGTGCCAGCTCCATGATCCATGCTATACTTGAGCTCATTGCCACAGCCACTGTGTCAATCCATCTCATTGAGGGCCTTCCCCTCTTTCAGCGACCCTCCAGCTTACCTAGCATGACATCCTTCTCCAGAGAATGGTCCCTTCTGACAACATGACCAAAGTAGATGAGATGAAGTCTGGCCATTCTCACTTCTAAGGGACATTCTGGCTGCACTTCATCCAGGACAGATTTGTTAGGTCTTTTAGCAGTCCATGGTACTTTCAGCATTCTTTGCCAGCACCACAAATCAAAAGCAATTCTTCAGTCTTCCTTATTCATTGTCCAGCTCTAACATGCATATGAGGTGATTGAAAATAGCATGGCTTGTGTCAGGTGCACCTTAGTCATCAAGGAGACATCTTTGCTGTTCAGCACTTGAAAGAGGTCCTTTGCAGCCAACTACCCCACTTCTATACTTTGTCTGATGTCCTGACTGCTGCTTCCAATGGCATCTATTGTAGAACCAAGTAATGTGAAGTCTTGGACAACTTCAATCTTTTCTCCAATAATAGGAAAATTACCTGACTGGGTAATAGAAGAAATGAAAGTGAAATAAAGATATTCCTTGAATCAAATGAAAACAAAAACACAACATACCAAAATCCTTTGGATACAGGAAAAGCAATGACCAGAGGCCAATTTATACCAATAAATGCATACATCAAAAAAGAAGAAAGAGCCAAAATCAACACCTTAACCAAACAGCTCCAACAATTGGAAAAAGAGCAGCAAAAAAAAAGCCTACGCAAAAGAAAGGAAATAATAAAGATTCAAGCAGAAATCAAGGAAACAACAGAAAATAGAAAGACCATAGAAAAAAATCAACAAGACTAGAAGTTGGTTTT
>NW_006935842.1:1838-2775 GCF_000298275.1 Orycteropus afer afer
TGAAGAAAAGGGCAATGTACCAAATGTGAGTGATCAACATGGTGGCATTGAGGAAGAGGAAGATATAGAGAGGTGCATAGGAGGTACAGACAACAAAGATGAACCCTTTTGCACATACAGTACTGTGTTGTCAGTGAGGCAAACATGGATATAGAGGTGGGGGAGCTCTGGTAGCATAGTGCCTAAGGCACTGGACTGCTAACCAGAAGGCTGGTGGTTCAAACCCACCAGCCACTCCTTGAAAGGAAGATGAGGCAATCTACTTCCGTCGCGATACTACCTCAGAAACCCAAGGAGGGGTTGCTATGAGTCGGGTCCGACTCGACAGCATATAACAACAACAAGATGGGTGGATAGACTGAACTATTAGGTATGTCTATGCAAGGGGGAGTGTGCCTAAGACCATGTATAGGGTTGGCAGACAATGTTTCTACAAGTATATTTGTATGTTCCATAAGAATTCATAAGGATATAGTAGAGCTGACAAGAGACAAGGTTGTAGTCACTTCTTGGCCACAGCCAACTACTCAGAGGGAGTGAGTAGTTGGACCTATGGGCTTGGGACCATAGTCGCAGGGGACATCAAGCTCAATTGGCATAACATACTACACAAAATATTGTTCCACATCTTACCTTGGCGAGTAGCAAGTGGGATCTTAAAAACTTGCAAGTAGCCATCTAGATGCAATGATGGATCTCTCCTTATCCAGAGTAAAGAAGAATGAAGAAAACCAAAGATACATGGAAACAATTAGTCCAAGCTACTGGTACACCATGTGATCCTCAGCCTATATGGCTATGAGACCAGAAGAACCAGACCAGATGGTGCCTGGCTACCACTGTCAACCATGCGGAGGGGAACCTATGTAGGAGATTCTGGATAGAGTGAAAACAATGTGGAACAAAACTCAAATTATGTGGGGGGAAAAAAAAAGGA
>NW_006935843.1:0-2923 GCF_000298275.1 Orycteropus afer afer
GAGCTGTTGCATTGTGGTAAACTGTGGTCAATGACATGAGACAAAGTATATGTGAACTGCTGTAGGAAAGTGAATTTGCTATGTAAATCTTTACCCAAATCACAATAATAAATAAATAAATAAATAAATAAAACCAGGAGGGAGACAGGAGAATATCTCGAGATATTTAAGGAAGCTGTTAGCATTTGAATTGTGCCCCCAGACTACATACTGAAACTCTAACCCCTGTATCTGTAAACATGACCTTGTTTGGAAATCAGGGTGAAGTCATGCTTGAGTAAGGTGAATCCTAAATGTAATCACTTCTGAGTAATAGAAAGAGCAGAGGAGACACAGAGACACACACAGAGGGAAGATACCATATAAGGACAGACACACATGCATCTGGAAACCCAGGAAGTCCAAGGCCTGCTGACAACTACAAGAAACTGAACTAGACAAAGACCTCCTGCTAGAGCTGACACCCAGAATTTGGACTTCTAGCCTCCTGTTCTGTGAGAAAATAAATTTTATGTTTTTTAAACACACACACACACACAAAAACAGAACTCAAACACACTGCCATCAGGTTATCCGACCCATAGCAACCCCCATTGGGTGTCCAAGGCTGTAAATCTTTATTGAAGTAAATTGCCCCATCTTCCTTCTGGGGAGAAGCTGGTGGGTTTGAATTGCCAACCTTCTGGTTAACAGTCAAATGCCTTAGTCACTGCGCCACTAGAGCGCCTTATAAATATATATAAGTATATAAATGTAGATAAATAAATATATATAAAATACAGATTATTAATACTAATTAGTAATTAGTATTAAAATATTGAATATTGATTTGATTTTAGTAGTTCTTGAGAGGCACCGAAATCTTGCCTTAAAATGAAAATCAATACAATATTTAAAAATGCAAAACAAACAAATACCAAAAAGTTCCTGGATAAAATTTTTGTAGGAGGAAATTTATTAATATGTGAATAGACTTTCAGTTTGCAGGGAAATAGTTAAACAGGGATAAAAAAAACAACTGTCACCCTAGGTATGGTCTATCCTCCTTTAAAGATACAAATTCAACATGGACTCTCAAATGTTACTTAGGATAGGAACGTTACAATTAGTTGCTATAGTAATTGTGCTCTTTGGTTCTTGCTTTGTTTCACAGTGGCTTTAATTAAAGGCCTAGTGATGTCAGAAAGTCACATTAATTATTCATCTGCAAACATTTACACAGACTTCCCTGTTCCCCTTCAATAAATTATCAACTTCACATCTCCATAATTTAATCAAAATAACTAAAAATATACCATCTTGGGCTTTTGCCCCTCCTCTCTGGGCTTTGTCTCTTCAATGTTATTTGTACTGGAGAAGACTTCCCACTGTTATTAAGAAAGAAGAGAAGAAAATCTGCCTTCTGAAATTGTGTAGATAGTGTTTACTTTTCTGTACACTGTCATATTGATTGGTATAAAGCTGTGGTTTGCAAATGTCCATAATTTTTTTTTTTGAAGAAAGATGAGAAGTACCATAGAATTTTTCTGTTATTAAAAGACAACGTGATACTGGGATATATTAATAGAAGCATGATATTCCAGAATAAAACAGCATTTTCTCCCATAATCCCCGGAGTGTAAACAATAAAAGCTTCAACGATTAAGCACGGAAAAATCATAAAAAGGAAAACTACTAGGGGTTACAACTAAAAGGCAAGAATAAATAGGATCAGAGAAGCAAATGTAAAACTAAAAATGTCATTTAAGAATACTGACGCATATTAATAAATTGGAAAAATTGCCCCACCTACTTTCATAAAAATTGCTCAAATTGTGCAATTTGATAGATAAGTGACTTAGTAGACCTGCCATTGGTCTAAATCTTATAAGTGCATTGGAAAGCAGTTACATCTAAGGATCAATAAAGGATTTTAATAGGAAAAACATGGCCTTTGGGGTCAGCTGGATTTGAGTTTGAATCTCAATTATACCATTTATTTGTGCTCTGATTTCTGGTTTTCTTGATAGATAATGATTTAGCCCAGGATAATTTGATGGCAAGAAATAGAAACTCCATTCATGTCATATTAAGTATAGAGGATTTGTTGTAAAGAAACATGGGAATCACATGGAATATATTTGGACTAAATATATCAGGTCTTAGCAAAAATGGAGTTTTCAGTTTCCCTTTCTCTGAATGTTCTTCTGTAGTCTCTTATTTCTTATTCCTCTGCAAGATTTGTACTTCTTAAAGAAATTAAAGAAGACCTAAATAAGTAGAAGAACGTTCCACCTTCCTGGTTCTGAAGACTTAATATTGTTAAGATGGCAACACTCCCAAATTTATCCACATGTTCAATATAATACGTATCAAAATCCATGGTGGTTTTATTTTTTTCAGAAATTGATAAGCTGATCCTAAAATTCATATGAAAATCTAAGGGACCCTGAATAGTTAAAACAATATTGTAAAAGAAGAAATAAAGTTGAAGGATTTCAAAACTGTCTAAATCCAAAACTTGTTACAAAGCTAGTTATCAAGACACTGTGGTACTGGCATAAGATAGACTTACAGATCAGTGTAATAGAATTGAGAGTCCAGAAGTAAACCCATACTTCTCCAGTCTATTTATTTTTGACAAAAGGGTTATATCATTCAATCAAGAAAGAATGATCTTTTCAACAAATGATGCAGGGACTACTGGATATCCACATGCAAAATAATGAAATTGGACCCTTATCTCACACCACATGGAAAAATTAACCCAAAATGGATCAAAGACCTAAATGTAACAGCTAAAACTATAAAACACCTAGAAGAAAACATAGATGTTATCTCATTGTTGTTTTGATTTGCATCTCTCTAATAGCTAATGATCGTGAACATTTCTTCATATGTTTGTTGGCTGCTTGAATATCCTCTTTGGTGAAGTGTCTATTCA
>NW_006935844.1:0-1057 GCF_000298275.1 Orycteropus afer afer
GAAAAGAAGGGAACACTGCATGGTTTAAAATCAAGAAGGGAGTGCATCAAGGTTGGATCCTTTTTACCATACTTATTCAATCTATATGCTGAGTAAATAATCTAAGAAGCTTCACCATATGAAGAAGAACTTGGTGTCAAGATTGTAGGAAGAATAATTAACAACCTGTGATATGCTGATGACACAACCTTGCTTGCTGAAAGTGAGGATGACTTGAGGCACTTACTGATGAAGATTGAAGAATACAGTCTGCAGTATGTATTACATCTCACTATAAAGGAAACAAAAATCCTCACAAGTTGACCTGTAAGCAGCATCACAATAAATGGAGAAAAGATTGAAGTTGTCAAAGGCTTCACATTGCTTGGTTCTACATTACCAATGGAAGCAGCAGTCAAGACATCAGATGATGTATATAGCACTGGGAAAGTTGTCTGCAAAGAATGTCTTTCAAGTGCTGAGGAGCAAATATGTCTCCTTGAGGACTAAGGTGTGCCTACACAAACCATGATATTTTCAATCACTTCATATGCATGTGAGAGGTGGACAATGAATAAAGAAGACCAAAGAAGAATTGATGCTTTTGAGTTATGGTGCTGGATCAGAATGCTCAGAGTACCATGGACTGCTAAAAGAAGTAACAAATCTGTATTGGAGGAAGTGCAGCCAGAGTGCTTCTTGGAAGCGAGAATGGTCAGGCTTCATCTCACCTACTTTGGTCATGTTATCAGAAGGGATCATTTCCTGGAGAAGGATGTCAGGCTTTGTAAGGTAGAGGGTCGACGAGGGAGGGGAAGGCCCTCAATGAGATTAACTGACACTGGCTGTGGCGATGGGGTAAAGTATAGCAGAGATTGTGGAGCTGGTGCAAGACCAGGTGGTGTTTCATTCTGCTGTACATAGGGTCACTATGAGTTGGAGATGATTCAATGGCACCTAACAACAACAACAACAACATATATGCAAATCCAATGGCCAACATCATTATTAATGGAAAAAGACTCAAAGCATTCCCCTTATGAACAGGAACCAGACAGGAATGCCCTCCATCACCACT
>NW_006935844.1:1412-2710 GCF_000298275.1 Orycteropus afer afer
AAAACACTACTACAGGAAACAACAAGGGATCTACATAAATGAAAGAACTTACCTTGTTCATGGATAGGTAGACTGAATATTTTGAAAATGTCAATACTACCTAGAGCAATCTACACATTTAATGCAATGCCGATCCAGACACCAACAATTTTTTTTAAGGACATGGAGAAACGAATGACTAACTTCATATGGAAATGAAAGAGATCTCGGATAAACAGAGCACTACCAAAGAAGAACAAAGGGGGAGGTCTCATACTTCCAGATCTCAAAATCTATTATACAGCCACAGTAGTCAAAACAGTGTGGTGTTGGTACAATGATAGACAGATAGACCAATGGAACAAACTTGAAAACCCAGAAATAGACCTATCCATCTATGGACAGCTGATCTTTGACAAATGTTCAAAAGCCATTAAATGGGGGAAAAGATAGCCTCTTTAACAAATAGTTCAGGCAAAATTGGATATCTACTTCCAGAAAAATTAAATAAGACCCGTGGCTCAACCCATAAACACACAAAAAAACTCAAGTTGAATCAAAGACTTAAATGTAAAACCCAAAACTACACAATTCATCAAAGATAAAATAGGGGCAAATCCAGGGACCCTAATTTATGGCATAAATAGACTATCAAACACAACCCAGAATGCACAGGAGGTAGAAGAGAAGCTATATGACTGGGACCTTTTAAAAATTAAATTCTTACGCACATTGAAAGACTTCATCAAAAGGGTACAAAGAGAACCTACAGATTGGGAGAAAATATTTGCTATGACACATCTGACAAAGGGCTTATCTCCAAAATCTATAGAAAACTTCAACACCTCAACACCAACAAGACAAGCAATCTAATTCAAAAATGGGTGAGAGACATGAACAGACACTTCACTAAAGATGATATGCTGAAGGCCAACAAACTCAGGAGAAATTGCTCGCAATCTTTAGCCATTAGAGAGGTACAAACCAAAACAATGATGAGATATCATCTCACCCCAGCAATAATAGCAAAGTTCAACAAAAAAATAACAAATGCTGGTGAGGTTGTGGAGAGATAGGAACTCTCATACACTGCTGGTGGGATTGTAAAATGGTACTACCATTGTGGCAAACGGTATGACATTTCCTTAAAAAACTGAAAATAGAAATACCATTTGACCCAGCAATTCCATTACTAAGAATATATCCTAAAGAGGTGAGAAGTAGGACACGAACAGACATATGCATACCTATGTTCATTGAAGCACAATTCACTCTAGCAAAGACATGGAAACAGCCTAAATGCCCATCAACAGATAAAT
>NW_006935845.1:0-507 GCF_000298275.1 Orycteropus afer afer
TAAGGAAGACCGAAGAAGAGTTGATGCTTTTGAGTTGTGGTGCTGGCAAAGAATGCTGAAAGTACCATGGACTGCTAAAAGAAGTACCAGATCTGTCCTCGAGGAAGTGCACCCGAAATGCTCCTTGGAAGCAAGAATGGCCAGACTTCATCTCACCTACTTTGGTCATGTTGTCAGAAGGGACCGTTGCCTGGAGAAGGATGTCATGCTTGCTAGGGTGGAGGGTTGATGAAAGAGGGGAAAGCCTTCAACAAGGTGTATTGACATGGTGGCTGCAATGATGGGCTCAAGTATAGCAGTGATCATGGAGCTGGCATGGGATCGGGCAGTGCTTCATTCTGCTGTTCATGGGGTCGCTGTGAGTCGGATATGACTCGATGGCATGTAACAACAACAACATGAAGAACTGTACTCCAACAAATATGAAAATCTGGAAGAAATGGAAGATTTCTAGAAACACACTACTTACCTAAACTAACACAGACTGATGTGGAAACGTTGAACAGG
>NW_006935845.1:1602-2847 GCF_000298275.1 Orycteropus afer afer
AAATAAAATACTTGGGAATAAATCTTACCAGGGACACAAAAGACCTATACAAAGAAAACTATAAAAAACTACTTCAAGAAACTATAAGAGATCTACATAAATAGAAGAACATCCCATGCTCATGGATAGGAATATTGAACATTGTGAAAATGTCAATTCTACCCAAAGCAATTTATACATTCAATACAGTCCCAATCCAGATCCCATCAACATTCATTAGGGATATGGAAAAACCATCCACTAACTTTATATGGAAAGGAAAGAGACCTCAGATAAGCAAAGCACTGTTGAAGAAAGAAGAACAAAGTAGGAGGTCTCACACTGTCAGATCTCAAAACCTACTATACAGCCACGGTAGTCAAAACTGCCTGGTATTGGTTTAATGACAGCTACATAGACCAATGGAATAGAATTGAGGACCCAGAAATAGATCCATCAACCTATAGTCAGCTGATCTTTGACAAAGGGGAAGAGAACGTTTGTTTAATAAATGGTGCTGGCAAAACTGGATATCCATTTGCAGAAAAATGAAACAAGATTTGTACTTCACACCATGTACAAAAATGAACTCCAGATGGATCAAAGACTTAAATGTGAAATGTAAAACTGTAGAGTTCCTCAAGGAAAAACTAGGGGCAAATTTAGGGGCCCTAACATATGCCATAAATAGACTATCAAGCAAAACTCAAAATGCACAAACAGCAGAAGAGAAACCAGACGATTGGGACCTTCTAAAAATTAAATTTTTATGTGCTTGCAAAGACTTCTCCAAAAGAGTCAAAAGAAAACCTCCAGATTGGGAAAAAATATTTGGTAATGACATATCTGACAAGGGACTTATCTCTAGAATTTATAGAAAACTCCAACACCTCAAAAACAAAAAGACAAGCAATCCACTTAAAAAATGGGCAGAAGACACAAATAGACACTTCACCAAGGAGGATTTTCAAGCGGCCAACAAACATGAAAAAATGCTCACAATTACTAGCTATTAGAGAGATGCAAATCAAAACAACAATGAGATACCATCTTGCTCCAGCACTAGTAGCAAAGTTCAACAAGATAGAAAATAACAAATGCTGGTGAGGATGTGAAGAGTTTGGGACTCTCATACACTGCTAGTGGGACTCTAAAATGGTACAACCATTGTGGAAAGCAGTATGGCAATTCATCCAAAAGTTGGAACTAGATATACCATTTGACCCAGCTATTCCATTACTAGGTATATATCCTAAAGAAGTGAGA
>NW_006935846.1:0-520 GCF_000298275.1 Orycteropus afer afer
TAAAAAAAAAAAAATGAGTGATCAACATGGTGGCATTGAGGAGGTGGAAGACATAGACAGGTACATAGGAGATACAGACAACAAAGATGAACCCTTAAGAAGAAGAAGAAAAAAGTCATCATAGCACTATTTATGATAGTAAAAAGATGGAAACAACCTAGGTGCACATCAGCAGAAGAATGGATAACCAAACTATGGTACATACATACAATGGAATACTATGCAGCACTGAAGAATAACGTAGAACCTGCAAAACCCTGCATAACATGGATGAACTTGGAGGACATTATGCTGAGTGAAATAAGTCAACCACAGAAGGGCAAATATTGTAGTAGTTCTTTATTGTAAAAAGTCAGAGAAAGGTTTATATATGGGATGAAACTTTCTTTGTGGGTTACCAGAGTGGGAGGGGAGGGGAAGAAACACTGGAAAACAAACAAAAAGTACCTAGGACAGTGCCTAGTAGATAGTAGGCACTGGATGTGGATACCCTCATTATTTCTCCTCTGCCAAATATGGA
>NW_006935846.1:1110-2833 GCF_000298275.1 Orycteropus afer afer
GGATGTAAGGACAGCCTCAGAACCCGAGGGATTGCTGCAGAGGGAAGAGGAGGAGCCGCAGGAAGCCTGGGCCGCAGCTGCAGTTCCCTCCTTGGCTCCTCCTCAGAGAGCGGTGCTGTGTGTTGTTGAAGTTGTAATGTACTGTTCTACTGCCTGGACTCATAGTTCACATTTTTCTTCCAGGCACATTTAAGTCGTTTGGCTCACATCCTCCTTGAGCTGTTTTATAAGGGCAGTAACCGAGGCCAGGGTGTGCTCTTGTCAGCAGGCAAAGCATGCTGTGCAGGTTGCCAGAGTTTCCTGCTCGGGGGCCACCCATCCTTGGCCGCAGGGACGCATGGCTGGAGCTCATGGTAACTTGCACAGAGCGAGTGCTGGGACTTTCTGTTCTCAGGGCTCATGCTTTGGATTCCATCCCTCCACTGCATTGATCAGCACAGTCTGTTGTGTTTGTGCTTGTTTGGGACTAGCACAGAACACATATCCCAGCAGCCATCCAAGGCCTAGCTTGAAGGCTTGGAGCTGGGAAAATGCTCTTTAAAGACCAGCAAGCTGATCTTCCCTCCTGTTCATGGAGGCCCAGAGTTCCCACAGATCAGCTGCAGGGGAGGCAGGCATTTCCTTCATCTCACTCTCTGTGAATTAACTTCTGGAATGGGCAGCCAGTACAGATGCCAAACGGAGGGTTTGAACACTGTCACCCCCACCCCCCCTTTGAAGTCCACCTTGGCACAAGCTGGTCTCCTTTCATGTGCTATTTACTGCCAGAGACTGTGAGGGGAGAATCCCCAGATCACTGAAGTTGTTTTCTCAGGATTTCCTTTGATTGCAAGCTGTTGGCTGTGCCTTCTGCTGCTGGCTCCGTGTGTCACCCCAGCGAAACTGCCGTGGAACACGAACGAGGTTCTGGCTGTGGGAGTTCCTGGGATGTTCTATGGAATGGCACATATGGACTAGGTTGTTGTTGCTGCTGTATTCAGAGTAGGGAGGCAATGCAGTGTCTGGGCTTCAAGCCTGGGAGATTGATGATTGAGTGATGCAAGTGGGAATGGCAGCTCTTCCATTGACTCACAGAGTGACCTAGGCCTCGATGTCCTTGTCTACAAAATGGCAATGAAAAGATTCATCCTCAGAATTGTGACAGAGGGTCAATGTGATAAGACATCCTTTCCTCCAGATTCCAAAGCTAGTGGGGAAATTATAAGGCAGTTGGGATGACCACTAAATACTCTTTTTTTTTCTTTTTCTCTCTTATTCATCAATCATTCTTTCAATCACTCAACAAAATATGTCAGTACCTTTCACATTTCAGTGAGGAGCCCTGGTGACACCATGGTTAACTATTCAGCTGCTAACAGAAAGGTTAGTGGTTTGGACCCACCAGCTGTTCCATGGGATAAAAGAAACAGCAATCTGCTCCTGTAAATATTACAGTCTAGGAAACCCTACGAGGCAATTCTACTCTGTCATATAGGGTCACAAGGAGTCAGAATTCAGTAGACGGCACTGAACAACAAGAGGGAATGTCAAAAGGCCTTCCCCAAAAAGGACATTTAACCAAGGGGATGGTGTCAATATAGAGAGTATAGCCAAAGAGAAGAGCAATCAGCCGAAGGGATTAGGTGAGGAGGGGAAACTCAGGGACGCCCAAAGAAGCAGGCCAGAAGAGCAGGAGAAAGAGGATTAAAAGACAGGAAGCCAGACAGAGGAACAGTCAGCCACA
>NW_006935847.1:0-756 GCF_000298275.1 Orycteropus afer afer
CGTGGCACTTTGAACTCAGACTTAAAGCCCCCAAACTGTAAGAGAATAAACTCCTGTTTGTTCAATCATTCCATTTGTGGTATAATCCTATCAGAGCAGCACTAGGTAACCAGAACAAAGCTGTATTTAACATACACAAAGAAAAGACAAACAAAACCTAACTATTTTTTAAAGCAGATATTCATAAAATCCAAGGTCACAGTAAAATTAAAATTTAAAAGGATGGGATTTCCAAGTTAGTGTAAAGTAATTTTTCCCCATTCCTCGCCACTAAGTAAAACTATAAATCATTGAAATTCACAAGAGACAACACTAGGTAAACTGGTTTAGGACTCCAAGACTAGACAGACAACACAGCAACAAGGAATTTGATACCTATCTCCCACCAAATAGAAGTCACCTAGGCTCAGTATTTAGCATCCCCAGACTTAAAAAGAGAAGGAAACTCAGGTTGGCTCATTCCTTACCCAGATCAGTTTTCCCTCTGAAAACTCCAAGTGAGCCAAGACCATTGGCATAAGAGCCCTGTTATTTAAAAAGTCATGAGGGGATTAAGGGGAGGGTTCAGGTAAGATGGCGGAATAGGCAGACAAACTACACAGACCCTCTTCAACAAAGAAAAGAGGAACCAATCAACACAGATACAGAACATAATCCTGGAGCCCTGAGCTTTGAAAGGAAGGATATAGAAGTGGACTAAACTCCAACTAGTAGAAGACCCTGCATGAAAACACCAAAAAAGGAGACATACAAAGC